>NW_016690218.1:5464566-5563882 GCF_001604755.1 Lepidothrix coronata
GGGGTGGGAAAAGGGGAAGGGTTTTTTCCTAAAAAAATTAGGGGTGTTTAAAAAATACTTCCTGGGGACTTAAAAAAAAAAAAAAAAAAAAAAAGAAGAAAGAGAAGTGAAGAAAAAGAAAAGAAAAAGAAAATCAACTAGTTAAGCAGCTAATGTCAGAGTAAGGTTTTTGTACTTGACTGCTAATTCTTAATGTCAAAACTGCATCTAAAACTCCTGCAATAGTCACTGCCGTAAAGCTGTTCCTTTTCTGTTCTGTAAAAGTCTTCATGCCTTTTTTCCCCTGTGCTCTGTTCTAGCCATTTGTCACATTTATAGAAGTTGAGCTCTGCACATTATTAAATAAATGCATGCCATGACTTAGGAGGAGGGTCACTTAGCTGCGTATTGGGTGTACTGACCAAGGATTTACTCTTACCCACTTTCTCATGTCTGAGGCCATTGAAATTCTTTGAAGATCTCTGCAGTTTGACAGACATCCCCAAGGAAGACTTTTTTTTCTTTACTGTTTTGATATTTTTCTTCCTTCCTTTTCATCTTTGTAAATGCAGCATGTCAGATGTAATATAATATTTTCCATGAGACTGACCTCAGACCTGATCAGAAGTAATTAGATTCCTAAGGTGCTGCAAAGGTGTCTCACAGATCTCTGATGTACATACCAAAAGAAAAAGTGTTTATATATGTGCAAGGAATATGCAGGGGGAAACAAGAGGCCTGAAACTGTGCATGTGCACATTACTTGTGGTGACCAACTGGGTACAATTCTGAAGGCTATCAAATTGTGATTGAGGTGGGATGTGGAATGCTCACTGTTCCAGTGGTAGTAAAACTGGTGAAGAAAAGACAGCAAAAGTAACCTTGGTGTTCTCCATGGACCATCAAAACTTTAAGGTCTCATGGGAAGGAATCTCCTTTTCACTATGTGCCTTTCTGCCTCCCTGAAACTATTTTGATTCGTACAAACTCTCAGTATAACTCTTAAATAGGATAAGCATTGAATATTACTGGTTTTAAATCTTCCAGTCATCATGTAAGGTCCCATCATTCTAAATATTTGATGGGAAGCCAAGGTTTCTCCAAGGCACCTTTAATAATAAACTTCCTGCAGAAAATATAGAAAGGATTATGTGTTTCAAGGAGGAGCTGACTGCTTGAAGTAAATTCTCTTGTTGAGTCATTTATTCCCTTAATAGGAATTTTCTGATCTGCTGTCATTCTTGTTCACACACTGGGTGTCACTGCCTCTAAAACACTTGTCATTTTTTAATGGAAACAAAATAGTCATTGCAGTCAGAGCCGCAATGTCATTCCACTACCCCTTGCTGCGTCGGCAATAGTGAAAATGACAGAGCGGCTCTCAGTAGGGGTAATTAAAATGTAAATATTGATATTTTATTATTTGAAATTACTTTCCAGTGCGGCATTTAATATCTCTCCATCTGTGCGGCTCTGTTTAGCGGTCACTTTAGTGCAGCTCTGGGATGCCAAGCGGCGGCTTGATCCCCGTTATGTCAAAATGCTTGTTGCTGCTTAATTTTGATATCTAATTAAGTGGAAAAGTACAGTCCACACTGTAATCCATGGCATCTTAACCAGCTGCTTGGGTATATTTAGAATTAATCTCCACTATGGAATCATCCTAATGTATGCAATTAAGAGTCTGCCGATGGCTAATTAGGTGTATTAGAATCAGGCAGCTTCCTTTTTTTTTTCCCTTTTCTTTTTTTTCTTTTTTTTTCCCTGTGTGTGGACTGTTGTAGACTTAAGACACAGCCTCCAGAGATGATCTTAATGGTACATACACACTCGTCTAGGTAAACTAGAAATTTCATGTGCATGTAGGAGAACATGTATGGCTCTCCCCAAACCAGGGAGATTGTAAACATCATTTGAATTTTTTGGCATCTGTAGCACATTAAGAAAATCAACTAAGCAACAGAAAAGTTTTAAAAATTGGGAAGAAGATGGGAGATGTGTAGGGCAGTGGTCTGAGCTGTCATTTTCCTGCCAGAGGGTGAAAGGGGATATTTACCCAAAATTTTGCAACCTGAAGTTTTTGCTTTGGCAGTGGAGAGAGATTTTAGGTAGCCCAGCACATACAGGGTTAACACAGATACGTTGATTGGATCGCAAGCATGGTTGTCTCCGTATGCTAATACATTCCTGTATTGGATTCATATTATTAACATGATTGGGGAATTCCTGGAAACCTGACTTTGCCTGATGGAAAGATGGAGGGAGCAGGGATTGCCACAGCTTTCAGTGAGGAAATGACTGGTGGCTTCCCCAGGGGAGCAAAAGGCAAACAGCAGTGACCCAGCACTCTGAGGAAAAGTGCTCTCAAAGCAGACCTGTAGAGGTTATAAATAAAAGGCAACATGTATTAAATGCACAAGAAATTCCTCCTTTCTGTGAAAAAAACCCCCAACAAACTAGTGGTATTTTATAATCCAGAAAACTTTGTTTTGAAGACTAACGTGCTGAAGAAGCTTGAACTCTAAATTTCTTGATATTCCCATTCAGTGCACGCAACTTTTGGGAGGTTGATGCACACAATGGTTGAAGTGAGCAGAACCTGAATGAGTGTTGATTGTGTTGATTGTTATTAGTTTAGCAAGGTTCCTCTGTCAAGTTCGTGCCTTTTTTTTAATTATTAATTTAATTTAATTGAGTAAAAATTAAAAAGAAGGAAGAAGGATGGACACTTTCTGTTAAATTATGTGTGATCATAGTTTCACTTCTGGTAGCTGAAATCTTTGAAGGATCCAGGTAAGGCATACCCTACACAGGATGTGCAGATATTATGCTTACTATTTTAAGCTGAACTGTGTTACCATTCTCTCAGCTAGACGTTGAGAGGGATCCAGCCATACTCATGATATACACTTGGTTTTTCATCTACATTCACTTTACTAATAACAGAATGTGGTTTTTATGTTTTCACCCACATATCTGGCTTTATTGTAGTTACACTCAAATATGTACATTCACAACAAATTGAAGGGCAATTTGGGTGAAATCAATATTTATGTTGAAAATATAATTCATGGTTTTTATATATAGACTCAGTGAAAGAATACAATCAGGGTCATAAATACAATCCTGCTCGTTTTTCTCCTGTGATTTTCAGAGCACACTGTGTCATGACATCTGCTTCTGCTATCTTCAGTAGAGGACACTAAATCCCATAGTCTAGCAAAACTGTGTTTGAAGGTTAAATTTTAAAGAACTGGAAGAGTTAACTTTAAAGAAGCAGATCAGGTCACATATGTAGAGCATTAAAAAGATCACCCTCAGGAATCTGTGAGTTCATACTGCTGACCTTAAGGAGACTTACAGCTTCACTGGGCCATATTGCACTGCTAGTCTGAATTTTAAAACTTTTTTTTCATTGTCCATATCTTAGAATTCAAAACCTCTCCTCAGAGCAGGTAATGCACCAGAAGATTAAACTGTCTTACATAGAGAAAAAAAAAAAGGGAGGGGGGAAGGCAGTTTCCTACTTATCAGGTCCTCTTCTGTTCTCAGAGCATCTGGTAATAAAGCAAAATTTAAGTGTTTGGCCTGGTATCTTTTTAATGGAAGGTTGGTATGAGTTTGCAGTAAAGCTGTTTAAAATTGTGGAAGTTCCAGTGGTAAAATTAGGCTAAAAGAAAAATCAAGTATTAATATGTTTAAATTTATTGTCTTATATTTTCCTTTTTCTTGGTGAATACTGAAATAATGTGTGAAATAAAAATTAATAAAATAAAGAGTACAATATTTCTAACCGTGTGTTTCCAAAAATGCCATTATAAAGTGCTCCATACATGGAGGTCTTACCGAATCTGTCCTGAAGCAAGGGCGACTCATTAGTTTTTTTAATCTTTAGTGTTTCCCTGGAGAGTATTAGCACCTGGTTATGTGAAGTCAGAGAGGTATCCTTAATCAGTCACATTTTCCAGCTCCTTTCCATTACTAATGCTAAAGAAGCAGTTCACGAGAACTTGCACTCTAACTAGAAATAAGAAATTTAAAAGTAGCTGCCTGGAGATATTTGGGTAGTTAGAGAGGGGTGTCACTGATTTAAGTGCTGAAATCAGTTTGAACTATAGTGGGTTACATCTCACTGTGTGCCTCTAACCCTGGGAAGAAATGACAAGCTTGAATTGCTCCTGTTTAGTGTTATCATGAAAGGTTTCACAGGGTAAAAGGCAAACCAGAAATATTTCTAACTGGTATTTAAAATACATTAACACCTTTTTGTATACCCTGAGTGAAAGGTCATGCTAGACAAGCAGCATCTTTACTGTTTGTAAATGTCTAATTTGCTGCTTTTAAATTGCTGTGAACTTCTCTTACTTAGTCCTGCTGAATAAATCCAGTGTTGCAAATACTTCTGACAACCGAATATTTGCTTAGCAAGAATCCATTGTTCGTAATGGATTGAGAGGGACATGCAGTGTGAATGCATTTTTATTGCCGTGCCATCTCTCTGCTGTTGTTTCAGTGAGATGAAGGTAGCGTTGTGATAACAGCCCGGGGTTTCTTAGTGCTCTGTGTGGCATTTCCCGTCTTACTGGTAGGTGTTAGCGAAAAAGTGCTTATCGTAGGCATTTTTTCGTGTTATAAAATATAAAAAAATATGTATATTTTATAAGAGCTTGGACAGCAAGAGTTAGGAGCACAAACACACTTAAATAAAACCCGAGAAAGTGCACAGGCTTGGCTGAAAACATCCCAGTGCTCTTCAAATGAATGCATTTTGCTTTTTTTCCTTTAATTCGAGACAGAGTGATTCCTGGGCACCTCTGTGTGTGCAATCTGATCTCCCCTCTCCCACGGCTGCACAGCTAACAGATGGCAGTCGCAACTCGCAGCACCGCTCACAACAGAGCCCCGGTGCTGCTTTTGCAGTGCTCTGCTGTAGTGGCAGGAGGAGATGCGACATAGCAAAGCGGCGCTCTGAAAAGGCGGAGGTTTTATTGTGCAAAAGTTGCTGGATGGATTTAATTTCTAAATGTAACTTTAACTGCAGCACATCAGCTCTAAAGAGCTTGGAAGCTGAATCCAGCAAACAGCATAAGTTGAGCCTTTAGTTGTGTTTCTGGTCATTTGTTAGTTTGTGCTTTGGAACTTGATGTGTGATTTTCAAGTTTGGGCAGTTACCTATGCTTTCTGTTGTGTGAGCTGACACTTTTCATACTTAAGTATGACTGAAAATTCTCAGTCATACTTAAATTTCAGCTTGTGCAATTTTTAGCCTTTGACCAGGGGCTCCATAAGCAAGGAGGTATTAAAAAAAAAAAAAAGGGAAAAGAAAAAACTGAAATAATGGATTTACCCGGGCATAATGACTTGTATCTGTTTCTGTTCCAGCTTTCACAAAATTTCATCCATAATCTGGGAAATATGTTTGGTGATTAGTGAGAGCACTCTCCTTCTGTTAACGGTTTTCAAAACCACTGAAATGTTTGTGGGCCTTGATATATATTTTTAGTCTACACAGTGCTTTGAAATGCGATTAAATCCATTTTTTCTTGAATTAATATAATAAAAAGGATCCCTTAATTCTGATCTATATGGGAGATTCAGCTCTAGATATAGCCTAAAAAAATTAATCATGCCATTCTCTTCCTTGTATTTTTGAGAGACTAATAGTAAAGGGCAGTCAGGCTATGAAGTTTTCCTTCAGCAAAGACTATGATCATGTCTAGAAAACATTACATAGCCCTAGCAGAAATTTCACTGTTGAAATTTCCCTAGCCTTTGTTTACATCCCTGGAAGGTAGCTAAAGTTGCTCAATGGATCCAAGCAAGCACTGAGTCTGTGCCAGGAAGGGAGAAGAGAGCAGAGTGAGAGCTGTACATCTGAGAGTGCATTGGACCCAAGTCTGATCTTGAAATGGGGTTTCTTTTCTTCAATGCAGCCAGGATAAGCCTTTGGCTCACTGTTTGTCATTTGACCATGAGGCCACACGCACTCTAAATAAAGTAATCCGGGCTAAAAGGAAAGATTTTTTTAAATGTATTTACAATATCAGATTGTTCTTTGGACAGTAGTGGCTATACATCATTTTGGAAAAAAAAAAAAACAAACAAAAAACTATGCTGGAAACATCAGTACCCATAAAACATTTAGAAAGAGTTAATCTATCAAAATTAAGTGTAAATAATTTAAAAATCCAACTCTGATATTTCAACTGTGTAAATATATTGAATCTGCAACACACTAGTGAACATGTCATTTTCAAGTGCAGCTTTGATTATAAAAAATGTAAATGAAGATATTTGAAGTACAAACCAGGGCAAACAAGAGGAATATTTCACTCGTAAAGCTAACAGTCACGCAAACAACTGGTAAAATAAATGGGAGACAATTATCAGAAAAGGCAGACAACTCCCAGATTTGCCAGCAATTTCATACCAGGTTCGATCAAATATTAGGATTTCTAAACATGTATCAGAGAGGAAGGGAAGTTCACTTCCTGCGAAGTGAAATAGACTCTAGGATTTGAGTCTGAGTAACCTGATTGAGGCATCGTATCAAATGTTTAAGGATGAAAATAATGGTAGGGATAAGTCCAGCCACTGTCTTTTTTTTTGGCCAGTAGTTCTCGAAGTGCTGTGTGCAAGGCACAGATCTTACTTTGGCACTTGACCATCTGCAGCTGCTTCACTCTGGCCCCTAGTGAGTTAGTGTCCATGAAGTCCATCTTAATGAAGTAGAGGAAAGGGTCTTCAGGAATATAAAAGATTTACCCTGCTTATCATTGAGCTGTGTGCAGTGTGAAATAGAGAGCAAGTGGGGCATGTGCTGATATTTGAAAAGATCTGTGGTTTAAACAGCCCTGTTGAAGAGGCTGTGAACTGTGCTTGGAGCTGGCTTGGAGTGCTGAGCACTGCAGAGTGCAGTCAGCTCAACACCCCTTGTTCCTATAATAAAAATGTTAAGGCCTTTTTACCTATTTATTGCTGCTTCCTTTGAGCTTTGGGTTTACTGGTATGCAAAAGAAAAAAAAAAAACAAGTATATGTTCTGTTGCTCAATCAACCTTTTCTCAATCCACCCTGAGTTATCTCAGTGAGTCATTATGGCATAATTACAATTTGAGTGTGATACACTGTTTGTAGAAAAGTGTCTATTTTTAGCGGAAGAACACTACAGTCCCTGAAAGGAAGAGAAAGAAAGAAAAAAAGGAAAAAATCTGTAACCAGCGAATCAATGCTATTGTTAACTGATAGTACAAGACACCCTGTAGATTTACTATGCTTGCACTCAGCCACATAAAAATCACATTGAAAAGAATGCCTACCAGGGGTTAAATTCATATGCCTGCGCTGCAGCCTATTTCTGTCAACACTCAGCTCAGGAAATAAACATTTATGCTTTCTGAAATGAAAGTGTATTTTTGAAGACTAGCCGTCAGATATTTTTTGCCCTTCACACTTTCAAATGCTTAGCCTTTTTTGTAAGTTGACTGCAAAGTGCATCAGTTTGCTAGGCAAAAAGAAAAAAAAAAATCTTGACAAGTGCCCATGGCATCATTGTCAAGCACACGAGTGTCTAGTAGAAGATGGCAGGAGGGTTGGCACAAAACATGCTTCCTTCAAGCTTCTTACCTCAGGGGTACCTGACTCTTGAGAAGCCTTTCAATCCTTCCAAATGACGTTACTGCAAACTGTCATCTGGTTTATTTGGAGTGCGCTGTATCGCAGATAAACATGCTATTTAACTGCAGGTCAAGGTACAGAGTCATTCTGCGAGCAAATGCCTGAGATACATTAAATGGCATTGACTTGGGGAGGGAGATGGAGAGAGATCAAAGTTGTCACCAATATGGTACGTGCTAAGGGGGGGAAAGGTGCACGACACTGTATTTTAAAAAGCTGTTACACAGTTCTACATTTAAAGCGGTGACCTGCAACTCTTAAAGATTAGGGAGGCACACAATGCACAACAAGGTCCAAAACCACACCATCATGCAGCATCTCAGCGTGGTTTGGAAAGAGCTTTGAGATGTGACTGGAGAGGCTAACACTGGTTCAGAAAGATGGAAGTGTATTTCGTCCAGTGTGGAGACTTATTAAAAAATAGTTAAAACTTAATATAGGAAATGTCCACTTGTCAGAGGATGTGGTTGATCTGGGGCATTCACATAACAAAAGCTTGCAGACTCGGACTTTGGCGTGAAATAAGTATAACCTCCCCCAAACAATTAAAAATAAATCTTTGTATATAGTAAAAATATATATGCCTGTGTAATCTATTCTGTATATAAAGATATATTCCTGTGTAATCTGTTCTTCTAACTGTGACTTGTTGAATACATATTAAAAGGGCATTGCTGTGATACAAGAGATATGCTGGATGCTTTCACATTTTCTGAAAAATCAAAACAAAACCAGATTAATTACAACTTGATGCAGCTTTACATTCCCACGAGGGATGCCTTTAAAAGTTAAAACATGCTTTCACTGAACAGGCTTTCAAGGGAAAGTTACTTCGATCAGGAAGAAAATAGTCATGTTGATTTGATTTATTATTGAAGAGTGGAACAATGTGGTTTATATTTGCCAGTTTTTCTATAATGTAAAAAATTTCTTTTGATTTTTTTAATATGTCAAATAAAAACAACTGGTATATTTACTGCTCCAGAATGCAGATTTTTCAAGAGTGCAATACAATAAATTATAGTCAACATCCCATTTCCCCCACTCACAGGGCAAATGTAATTTCCTTTGACTGTGGCACACAATAAATGTTATTGAAACATAGTATTATTTATAAAAAAAATGAAACCAGTGCCAAAATAGATAAGCAAATAAAAAAGGAAGTTGGGGAGTTTTCAGGAAAAAAACCCAAATGCAGAGAGAAATTGCAGGTTAAACTTTTTTAATGAAAACTGATTTTATTGCTTTTTTCTTAATTAAACCCCACAGAAGTGTGTGAAACATTGTTATACCTGAAAAATTGTTAATTTGTAAATCACAGGGACAAAAGGGCTCCACTGCAACTTTAAAGTTTCTATGCACGTAAATGTCAATAGAGTGCCTTCTCCATCATCAGCACTAAATTCACATTGATGCCTCTTTTCTTCTCTGTATTGATCCTTCCATGAGAACGTAGATTTGTATCTGTTAATTAATGCGTCCTGAAACAGCGTTTGTATTAATCAGGCAGATAAGAAAAATTGGATGCCTGCACCCTCATGACAACCGTAAAAGTGCTGGCCCTGATAAAATCGTGGATGGACCTCAATAAAAAAGTTCCTCCTTCCACTCAATAAACTAATCATCCTGCTTTTAATTATTCGGCAGAAAGATGTGTGGAGATTGGAGAATGTGTAAATCTATTTACTAACAGCAGTGTCTGGGAGGGAGAATGGGGCTGTCACAGGACGGTGCTGCAGGCTACATTCTCTGTCCATCTGCTACTGCAGAAAAACTGGTTCTTGAAAGACGGGAAGGAACAGAAATGTTGAAGCTAATTGAAATCATGAATTCCTCCCTATAACCTTTGAAATGATTATTTCTTCTCCATTTCCCTCTTATTTATTTTAATCACAGATGTGTTATTTTCTATTGTCACATCTTCAAGGGTTTCCTGTTGGTGTTGGCTCAGTTTTTGTTGTTTGTTTTTTTTTTTTTTAAAGAAGAGAGCTACAGTTCTATCACAAGACTCAAAAAACAGTAAGAGAAAATGAAAACAAATAAGGAGGGGGAGAAAAATGAGAGAGAGAGAGCATGCAACCAGTTTTATGTTTCATTTTTTATGGATGCCTGGTGGTTTGGATGTGGGCTTTTCTTTTTTTATTGTATTAGTTTTGTTGCTTAGTGCTTATAGAGAAAATCTTGTTTGGAGTAGATGCCTTGCAGATTTGCTAGTTTATGATATATTCTTGCTTGACTTTCAAAACAGAAAAATGCGTTTAAGTGTAATTGAACGCCAAAAAGAATGTTCTTACAGCGGGAACCCTGTCAAAGGACATGTAAGCAGCTCCATAAACAACTAAATGAAAGCCTCAGACATGTCTTAAGACCCTTTAAGAAAAGCTTGACTAATCCCCTTTGATGATTTTATTAAGTACTTGTGGTTGATGGTGCCAACTGGCAAACTGCTGCATTTCACCAACAGGCCAGGAAAATCACTTCCTCTCCCATATTGTTTTCTAGCACCTAATGTGATTGGGATATTAGCAGTTTGATATAATAAATTAACAGGTACTGTAAACAAGAGTCTGAAAAGGTAAGACAGTAAAGATGTTTGCCTTTATTAGGAAAGACAGCAGAGAGAGGGGGAAAAAAGCAAAAGTTAAATTAAGAGGCATTTATTAAAATTTTGGTTGCCCTCAGAAAAAGGATGGTGTGACTCCTATTCAGTTGACATTTCAATATAACTGAATAACACTGTTATTTCAACAAGTGTAGCAGAAGCAGAAACCATTATTGAAATGATTAGTGTCTTTTCTGCAAAAGGTGTGTGTTACATCTCTTTCCCCTAAGGTTAAAGTTCAAAGAGAATTTTTCTCCTTTTGACTGGCACCTTAATTCTTTTAAAACATCAAATCTTCCCTTTTAAAAAAGTTTTATTTTTTTCTCTCCTAAATTGTACTTCTTGGTTTATGGTAGTGATGAATAGAATCAGCAGATCCCTATTTCACAGCATCAGGTTTTTAGAATTAAGCACAACTATTTCAGAACAAAGACATGATACAAATCACAGACTGTCAGTGCAGAACCCCCAGATTATTATGATTCTCACAGAAAGAGTCTGCAAATTCCAGCTTGTTTAAAACTTTGGTTTTGATTAGAAAACATTTGATTTTATATTGATTCACTTTCTTGTAACAGGAAGAGGAGAAGAGGAACATGCATGTTTTATCACAACATATATAAAAATAAAAAAGAGGAGCAGATTTCTGATAAATCTGATAAATCCAGGTGTGCTTAATATTTTTCCTTTTTTTTTTTTTTCCTACTCAGGATTCTCCACTTTGTCTCTAGCTGACCAGATGAGCCTTCTGCAGAGTGCTTGGATGGAGATTTTGATTCTCGGTGTTGTATACCGGTCACTTTCTTTTGAGGATGAGCTCGTATATGCTGAAGATTATATTATGGATGAAGACCAATCCAAATTGGCAGGCCTTCTTGACCTTAACAATGCCATACTGCAGCTGGTAAAGAAATACAAGAGCATGAAGCTGGAGAAAGAAGAGTTTGTCACCCTCAAAGCTATAGCACTTGCTAATTCAGGTTGGCAGAGTGGCATGACGGTTGCTACATTTTTAATGTGTCACTTTTTTTTTTTCCTATCTTCCATAATACTTTCTGCATGCTTGTTTTAAACATGGTTTTAGAATAAGAAATTCCTAATTAGACTTTAGCTAAAAGGCAACAAACAAAGCCGTTCAAACTAAGAACAACTTTCTGTTTCAATGTAATTGAGGAATATGTCCCTAAGGCAGTGGAAAATATTCCACTGTATGATTTGGAGAGTATTTTACAGGCAAAGATTCCTTCAAATGAATATAGATGTTGTTCTCCTAAAACCATTCCATAATCCAGACAAGCCTAATCATTGCAATTAAAAGGAAAGAAAGGGTGCTGAAGAATAGGCCATATATTTTCTCTTTAAAGGCAGCTACTGATTTATTTGATAGAGTGAATTCAGGATACGGAAGGAGGGAGGAAATCCTTATTAAATCTCACAAGGACCACACCTTACCTTGTGGATCCTATGCATTTTTAGAGATAGTGCTTCTGCAAAAATTATTACCTGTGCAGCAAGAGTTAAAAATCTCAGAAAGAATTTTTTTCTACATTTGAATTTAAAAGTGCTGAAGCAGTGAATACTGCCAGATAAGTAAAAATCGTTTGTGCTTTGTTGTTTTTCCTTTTGTGTCTCCTTAATGCTTTATTGTGGTCTTAAGTCCCTTTTAGCATTTGCATAAAGTTCACGATAGATCCCTCTTTAATGACGTGCCGATCATTAGATACCTGTGTGTCAATAACATGCTCTGATGCTATGTTCCATTGACAGTCACACCGTGCCCCTCCATCTGCTTTTGTTTTGACCCTATCTTTGAACTTTATCTTGGTTGCTGGCCAGTAGTTTTCCCTTTAATTACAAGAAGGAAACTGTCAATAAAATCTGTTAAATGGGATGCAATGAGTGGCTTGAATGGGCGGACGGCTATTTGTTCAAATTCTGCAGCATTCAAGGTATTGACAGTTTGTTTTCTGGGGCCATATGTGACGATCAATCTCAGGCTGGGCTCAGCCGCGCTGAAAAATGAAAAACCAGATTGCTTTTGCTTACTTGTGGATGACGACTTGTGATTTGGCGCGGTCCTAGTGAGATGAGACCTTCTGCCCAAATTGCCCCCCTGAGAGCCAGGACGCGTGACTGTTTTTAGAAATAATTTTTTAATTGATTTTGTAATTAACAGTTCATCTACAATATTGATGCATGAATCCTCAGATTGATAGGAGGGAAATTGTTTTCAACAATGAAGTTGTACTTTCCTATTTATCTTTGTAATGTGATTTAGCACTCTGCATTTTTAATTGGAAATATAATTCAAAAACATGCAAAGCCAAAATGCTTGTTAGTTTCTTTGTAAAATATTCTCCACCCCACTAACTCTGCCCTGAGTTTTAGAATATTACATTATTTCCAGAATTAGCAAAATGCTAAAATGCCTCTAAAGATCAAAATTATTCTTAATTGAAGATTTATTTCTAATTTTTGAACGTTGTAAATAGACACTTGAGGATGCTTTGCAGCTACAGAAAGGTTTTTTCCTCAAAATTGGTCATGCTTAATGATCAGAGCAAGAAAGTTATCTGGAATTAGGAGTCTAAATGGAGAAGGCTTTTTGTAATTATTTTGATTCTGTAATTCAAAGACTAAAGTAGAAATATTTCTGTAGTTTACTTGATAAAAGGGATAAGGGCTAGAATATAGGGATATGATAGTGAATACTATTCACACTTTTTTTTCCTCCCCCAAAAAAGATGTGCAGTGTTTAAGTAATAATAAAATATAACTGCTGCCAAAAAAAAAGTTTAGTCATACATTGTGCATAGAGTGTATCAAAATCATCTGTAGCTTCATTAACTTCACTGGAAATTACAACCAGGATAATGTCAGAGATAAAGACAGTTCAGCATACTAAAATTCAGGGCACACTGAAGTGAAAACATTTCCTTCCCTCATCTTAAAAGAAATAAAATTGCTGTCTTAAAATGAAACTGTTGCAAGGAGTTAAAAAGCAGCCCAGCCATTCCACTTCCCTTTCAACAGTGTTTTGACTGCTGGCATTCAGCATTTCAGCTTCAGGTTGTATATGCAGCAGATACCAAACTTCTAGCAGCTGTAGGTACACTAACCTGTAGGTGTAAAATAGCACCTGCAGAATTACCCCCCATCAGTGGATATCAGACCATTAGTGTTTCATTTTAAAAATGCTGCTAAAATTAAAATAAAATAGAATTGCATTTTTGGTCTTTTTTTTTTAATAGACAAAACCAGAATAGCTTATTTTCATAGAACTGGGAACTCAATTAATGTAAACGCAGCTAATTTAAAGAAAATAAAATGCCATTATAAAATCAATCAGTAGCAATTCACATTTTAATATATTCTATTGCTACTTCTGCTTTCTTCCACTATTTATTTTTCTGGTTTAAAATTTGTTAGCCTTTCTATAGCTGTAGAGAGTATAATAAGAAATCTTGGCTGTTTCAGACATTTTTGCCATATCTGCACTGCCTAGAAAGATTCCCAGGTTGACTCTACTGTAAACAGTAGACAAAGATGGTCTTATACCTCTGTAAGTGTGTTCATGATTTATGATACAGTGTCATAATACTTTCCCTGCTGGTGTTTGGAAGCAGGAAAAAGAAATTGTAGATTGTATTCATATTGATTGTATTTTGTTTGAATAAATACCACAAGCTTTGCTTTGGCCAACAAATCTCAGTAGTGTGAGCATTAAAACACCCCAACTGGTAACTTTTCTTCAGGCCTACAGAGCCTGCTTTTGCAGTGCTGGATCTAATGCTGCCATTTGGTTCCCTGAAAGGTGGGGAGGAGTAGCTATTTTTCAGGGAGATTCTCTGACAGCCCCTATCAAATGTTCCCTGTGCAGGGTTGGCAATGCCATGGCACTTCTATAAATTTCCACAAATGCAAGATGTGGCAACCTGGTAGATTGTTCTGATTTCAAATGAAGTGCAAATAAGACTCTGAAAAGTTTAAATATGTATGTAAGAGCACAATACTGAAATGTACAGACATTTCAGTCCTGCCTACATTGAGATCTATACAGGCATGATTTCAACGGTTACATTTAATATGTAAATATGGAATTTATCAGATTAGTTTTAAGTATCTGCACTGATTCAATAGTAATTAGTAAAGCCTTTATGCTTGAACTCCAGAGAAGTAACTCTTTCTTTGGCATTGTCCTTGTCCTGCCAGTATCATGAGCTCCTTCCTTCTTTCCCTACCTTCTGTACATAAAAGCCAGGAGGTACCTTGAAGCTGCAGGATGCCACTGCCCCGCGTTCTGCCTCACACCGCCCAACTGAAGCGAGCTGGCACCAATGAGCACTTTGTTTACCCACGCAGAAAATCAACTTTGAATGGTTTCCAAAACATGCATGTACCAATTACTTCCTCGTGTGTAAGGGAAGGTGAAATATTTACAAAATGTGCTTGAGGTGTACACAAGTGCGCGCACGTGCACCTGAACACTCCGACACAGCAAAGATGACCTGCTCATCTCTTTTGTATTAGGAAACATTTCCATGTATCGATTAAGTAATACTAAACAGGGAGTTGCAGGTGAGCAGTTTTTTGAAATTGCCTAATCAGTAAGGGCTAAATTAGCCCCTCAGTCCAAATGCTGCAGAAGAGCTTATGAGTCACAAATGAGACCAGTTTTAAGAGAAGCTCAGTTCCCTTCTAAGACCTAAAGTAAGGAACTAGAGTGTCAAAATACATTAGCACATTTGAAAGTCTGATCTGTGTGCATCTGCTTAATAGGCTGCTGGCATCTTGAAAAATCTGACCCAAATGTGGATGCTAGGCACTTAAAAGTATAACCCTATGCACTGTTGAAAATTTAATCTTAAACACTAATACTGACTGTCTAGCCTGTACCACAAGAAGGAGAAAAGAACTTCTGCTCATCATCACAATTTCTGGTCTCTGATGTTAGCTCTCCTAAAAAAACAATCGTCGCCCTTTCATTACTGAAGGAGTGAAAACCAAAAAGTATCTTCTGCATTTTAGCATAATGAAATGCTGTTATACTGCCATCCTGGTAAAAAAATTAGTAAGTTCTTACAAGTTTTTTAGCTTTCCAGACACAGTGTACTCAGAGCACCAGGCTATCTATCACCATTAAATGATAGTATCATAACAGAAATTAATTGGTAGGGCCCAATAAATCACTTACTCCACAGGACATCATCTTTATTATATGTTTATGTCACAACATACTATATTTAATTTCTAGTAATGTCAGTTTTTTCCTTTTGTTTTATGTAGTCATCTTGTGTTAGAATTCATGATACATGCATACACACATACATAGGGCTGTGTTAAGAGTGTGTTACCAGTGTTTATTTTGCCAAATATAAACAACAAGATCTTAATTCTTTGATATAGTTTTGTATAGGGAGTGGTACAGCATAGAGACAAGTTTTTAGAAAAGGAAGTTGCCGCTGTAGTCAGTTTTTGTGTTGCTTGAACACAGTTTCTTCCTCATATTCCATTTTAATGTAATCAAATAGATGGCATTCACAATTTTTAGAGAAAATAAATAACTCTGCTACCATTTGCTTAAGTTAGCATAAAGAAATGGCAGCAGAGTTAATCAATGGTTAATTAATGATTAATCAATGGTTAATCATAATCTTTTTTTTTCTGGTAGCTGGTGTAGTAACTGAATAACTTTGAGATATTCCTCACATAGTTATGAAATAAGTAGACATTATTTACATGTTAGTAGCCTCAGACTTACAAAGGACAAGAAGCCAAACTAGTGGCTCTCAGTGGTAATAACTGTGATAATTGTTCATATCTTGGTAGTGGATAAAAAGGATTTTGAAGCCTTCAATCTCCATTTTCTTTTAGTTGGTATCTCACCCCCCAGCTCTTTTCCCAGACTTTTAGTAGCCTTATTGAGTAGATACTGAAACCAGTTCATAGTGTGCAATTTGTTTTGCATTGTAAATACATCCCTTTATTTATTACCCTTGCTACCTATCCTAGTGGAAAGTAAACCATTTCAGGAATTAAAAAAAAATATTTGTTTACTATGTTTTGACTTACTTTATGACAGTGGTTTTAGTTCACCATTAAGCCAGTTAGTCCCTGAAATAAATAGGCATGTTCCATGAAGCAATCTCTTTTCTTTCTATGCCTTCCTTCCCTACTGTGTTTAAAAAACTGTTTTGAGGCTTCAGTTTCTATATATCTTCTGAAAAGTAGGCCAAACCAGGGCAATCCAGACTAAGTCCCCATTCAGTAAAATCAATCATACAAGCCTTTGTTTTGCTTTTTTGGTTTCCATTGCCTATAATTCCTATGGACAAGGAATTCTTAATTTATTTCTCTTTAATTTTCAACATATATTACTATTGAAGTGTCTGTTTCCAATAGAATACTCCAGATGTCAGATCATTTTTGCCTTACATTTTTGCAAAGGAAAATATTTTGTTTGCCTCTGTGCTTGGCTCTTATCCTAACCATGCAGACCCCATCAAATAGTTCTGTTCAGGAAAAGCAGGCAAACAGGTAGTCAAAATGAAGTATATTTGTTTACCACACATATGGAAGACCGAAGTAAGTATCTGGGGCAATTTCAGTTCTAGACTGGAAAAGGATGGGAATTCTTGTGGGATGAGAGAAGCAAGAATCTAGTGTGATTTCCTATGACAATTTGCATGGATTGCTTCTATCTTAAGCAATATGCTTTTCAAAATGTCACTGTGTTATGTTTCTCATAAAAAATATACAGAAACAAAATGTGGGCAAGCATTTTGTGTCCTTGTGCAAATCTGGCATATGTTTCAGGAGGAAGGGTTCTGTAATTCTGAGAACAGTTCACCCATTAATAAACACTGCAGTGGATTTTGCAAAGGTTTTGGGTAGGCAGTACAATCGAGATAAAAAATTCCTTTTATTTGAGACATAATCCAGATTAGGATTTTGTTGTCCTTACGTAAAGCAAAAATCATTTTGCCGTCTGTTCTTACCCTTCATCCCATCCAGTTCTTCCAGGACCCTGGAAGATATAATAATCTGATTTATCCAGTTTGAGTTTGTGAACTGCTCAGCTATACAGAATCACAAACATCACAGGAATTGCTTTCTTTCAAGTACTTGTTGGTATCTACCTCTCCAGTGTGGTTTACCAGCATCTTAATGTGTGTATTCACTGCTGCATGCTCCCTGCTGCTTGATTCACTGTAATAATTTCTTCCTTCCTGCTGTCTGAATTTTCTGACATGAAGAAACACTTCATTTGAGACCCCTGGTTTTCTACTACTTCTTAGTGATATTATGTACAAAATACATACATACCAGCTTTTAGCTTTCCTCAGAGCAGTGTTTTGAGAGGCCTTCTTCCCCTCAGTTCAGGTACTTTCCAATTTTTAGCTAGTTGCTGCTCTTTGTGATGTGTTCTAAATGATTCCTGAGTGGCTGGATGTTTGTTTGCTGCATTTGAGATGAAGCTGGAATTTTAAACGTGGTAGATTGTAATCTGAATTTCTCTCTGGACCTTGCGGTGTTTTTTTTGGATGAGAACTCCAGTTTTCTCCTGTTTCTGTGTGATGATATGATCAATCAACTGATCAAAAGAGGTACAATTCTATTTTCCCATCCTGTGATGGTGAAAGAAAGCATTTGCAAGGATAGAATGAGATTCTCCAAGCGGAACTCATTTGTTGATCTCACTCTCTCCCATCACGGTTTTGATCAGGAACAACTTTTCCCCTTGCAAGACTGAAATCCCATGTTCTCAGCAGCATGTTGTGTCACCAATTCTTGTGTTCATCTCTTGAGCTCAGTTTCAGTAACCTGTGTTTTTGCTGGGCATTTACCATCAAATTCTTCTTTCTTTCAAATGACAGTGTGAAATTACCCTGTTTAATTTCATTGTTTATATGGGCACTGATTTTTAAGTGTATTACATCTGGGTATAGGTTTTTTCTGGATATTACCTGTGTAGGACATAATCATAAATTATCTAGACTGTCTGCAAAGCCACTTAAAAAAAACACAAGCCAACCCATAAACAAAAGAATAAGGGTTTTCATGGTATAGGAAGAAAATTCAAACTCTTTGTACCTCACTTATAATTCAATTTCATATTACTTGTGAAATTACTTCTTTATTTCTGGATTGTCACACAGATTGTCTGTGTTTCCTTAGATTATAGTGGTTCTTGATGACATCATTGAGGATTGGGTTTATCCCAATAAAATCAGCAATATTTAGCAAAAAGTTAAGCCTGTTCTGAATTCACTTCTACATCTGCCAGTCAGTAGTTACTGAAAAGATTTCTCTCTTTTATTTTTCCTTCTCTTTCCCCCTTGGCTAGTTCAGCATTTTCAACCATTTTGCTTATTTTCAAAGGCCTACGCCTGAGGGATTAAGATCTACATTCGTTTAATATTGGGAATAAAGTGGAAGTTCCAGACTGCAAGGCTAAAACTTGAAGAAGGATCTTTATAGAGATTAATATTTTCCTGAGCAATCTGCAAGCTGAATCATGGTCTAATTAAATAGCACAGATTTATTGAGTTTGCATTTAAACATTGGCAGACCCTAGAATGGGTAAAGCTGAAATGAGTTTGAATCTTTGCTGTAAATGGGGAGTTAAATTATCATAGTAATTTGATTACATAATTTTTAAATCTTTCAAGCTAAATGGCCATTTTAAAAGAACAGTTTGAAGTCTTAATCACTGTTGGAAGGGCCCCTCTCTCTGCTGTTTTTTCTTACCCCATTTCCTGTGACCAGATCTGTTCCCCAGGGCACAGCTTCCTGAACTGCTCCATGAACCACCATTTGGCAGTGGAGTGCTTGCATTAGGGCAGCAGAGAACTAGCTGGTCACATTCTTCCCAACTACTAAATTGATTTCAAAGGCAGCAACAAATACATTAAATGCTTTACTACTATTACTTTTCTATATAAGTAATTATTCTGTTTGCTGGAGGGATGGTACACAATCACCCCTTCAAGGAGAGGGTAAGATTCCTTGGGCTTGGATGTTGTCCACACAGTGAAAGAGTTTTGAGAGCACAGAGTGTAGTAGCTGTGTTAAAGAGCAGGATTTGATTCACCTTCGATTCTTGCGTTTTCTGGGGGGTGTTCTCTTCCTCTTTTTCCTCC
Organism: Lepidothrix coronata; assembly: GCF_001604755.1. Taxonomy (NCBI): domain Eukaryota; kingdom Metazoa; phylum Chordata; class Aves; order Passeriformes; family Pipridae; genus Lepidothrix; species Lepidothrix coronata. The sequence goes on from NW_016690218.1 coordinate 5,483,967, forward strand.
TCACGCAATTTTATTGTAAGAAATATGCAGAGTGTAGATATTTCTAACACTGCAGGCCAAATTGCTATCCAAACTGCAGAGTTAAACATCTTAGGCAAGTTTCACCTCTTCGTGAAAAATATGTTAGTCTGGACTCCATCCGTCATCTATTTTCAAACTCAAACATGGTTACAGTTGCAAATACTGATTCTGGGAAGAAACAGACCAGTTTTCTAAAGATTTAAAAACTAAACCTTTGTAGCCACGTTCTCCAGAAAGACCCATCTCTTTATACAGTATAGTGTGAAAAAAAAAAGTCTCGAAAACAGTCAGTCTTTGACTCACCAAAGATTTGTTGCAGAAAAATTGCTTCTATTTGGTTCCCCAGCAAATCTGGTCCTGGCACTGTGAGTCTGGGGAGAGGAGGATAAGATGTGTAATTTCTACACAAACAGTGCATGGATTATGAAAAATTTCTAGTAGCAGATCTTGTGTTCTGTAGCACAGAAGTGAATTGCCAAGGACTTGGTAAAGAGTTAGGGAGTGAAAACAGCAATTTGTTTGGAGTTTGCTTTCCAGGTTAAGCCTGGTGGCTGGACACTATGCTTAAGACATCAGTCACATCTGTATGCGTGTCTGTGTGTGTGTATGTGTGTTAGCATGTCTGTATTGATTACATATGTTTGTAGGACACAGAATTCAGGGGTTTTCTCTTATTGACACAGAATTATTAAATAGAATTGTGATATTAGAAAACTATCAAAAATGTATGGATTTGGAGAATCGTCTCATGTTAATTAGAACTAAATTTTGCTAGAGGTAATACTTGCCTGTCATCTTTTTTAAAATGTTGTAGCCTTTTTTGTCCCTAAGAGAGATATTTCTGCATCTCTGCTTTCAGCGCAGGGTACCTTGATGTGCAGTTTCACATCCCTGCAGCGTGTGTCTTCCTTGCATGCTTCTTAGAGCATGTATTCACTAAGACTCAGAATTATTAAACATGTAAAATTCCCATAGGACTCCATTATGTGTAATTAACAGATAAACTGTCATCAGAATCAATAAAACGTGCTAAATGATCCAAACTTGTATATAATTAAGTGTCTGTTTTAGAGTGGGAACTGTAACTTTTATTTTTTTTCTTTTCAATTTGCACATTTGTTTTGACAATAGAAGCTGGAACATTTTTGTTAACCTGTTACTTACTGGTTTGTGTTTTGGTTTACATGTTTGTATTTGAAAGGAGAGTGGTATTTACTATCTTGTCTAATTATCTGAGGAAGTAGTTGCACGTCAGCTTTTAGGAAATGAATCTTAGATGCCTCTTAATTCTGTGAATGTAATTCAGATATTTGAAGCGTGTGTAAAATTTGATGTTTAATCATCAACAGGGTGAAACATGAGGCTTTGTCAGATACTGATCCAGGGCATCAAGCTGCTAAATACATGTCTTGGAAACAATAATAGAAGTGGGTTCTTCACTATCCAGCTCCTCAGTTATTATTCTGTCTGAGAATGGTAGCTTTATTCCAGACCCAAAAATTAAGATGCAAAGCAGCGTTGTACTAACTAGTGTTTTCAAGAATAAACTGTAATTTTGCCATGTCCCATTTTCACCCTGAGCAAAGCTTGCACAGTGTAGCCTGTCCCTAAGACTTGTACCCCCTCACAGCAGTTATATTTTCATATACTGTTTTATTGGTTCTGTAAGTTTGTCCACCATCCAAATTTTGGTAGCTGATAGGAGCTGTTTGGTAGCCCCTTTCACCTATGGCTGTTCTTCCTTACTTGCATTCACCTCGCTTTGGACCACATCAGGGCTTTTTTGGCATTTATGACTACATAAAAGTCAGAGAATTAGGGCTGCTCATCCAAAGTCATCTCAGCATGGGCCAGTAACTGCGTATTCTCAGGGACATCTTCCCTTTCTGTATCTATCCAGTTGAGGGTTTTACAGTTATTTCAGTTAGATCTTTTCTTTTTATTTCACACTTCCATTGCTTTAATCTTTCCAGGTCATGTAGCAGTTTAGTTTAGTTCCTGATGTGTGTTGTGTCTAGGCTTGTCACTCAATACTTACACCACCAAAGCATCTCACCTGGAAAGGTACAGGGCAAGGTGTTTGCTTTGAGTGTTTTATAAAAAATGCAAAACCCCAACATTAACAAGATAAACCACCGTCTGAGTGGGTGGGAGAGAAGGATTACACCTTGTAGGAGATGTTAGCTTCACAGAACAAAAGCTGTTCAGGAACATGCTAAGTGTTGCCTGTCTGTCTGAATATGCCTGAGAGAGAAAAAAAATTGCTAAACCTAGCAGGAAATCCCATCAAACCCGCATTTCCCTGGTGTTGGTGCAGTGGTCCTGATCCCACAATCAGCGTCTCTGAGCAGCGAGTAATGACCATGGCTTCCAACTCAGCAGCCTTGGAACCTGACACTGAGTGTTACTGAGCTGTTCCACAGCAGGGCAGTCATCCTTGCTTCCCTGATAGAACACAGCCCTCCATTCATTCAGCCCTCTGGTGCTGTCATTTCTCCAAAGCAGTAACCGTAAAGATGGTTTGTGGAGCACCGGCGGTGACTGTTTTACTTGTTTGAGAGGGATGAGGAGAAGAATTACTTACCCGAGAGTTAATTGTGCGTTTGTAGTTCCATGGCATTTCCATATACTTTGCTGAAGGTCAATATAGAAATTAGTGGGTAATTATCTTCCTCCTTTGTGGAAGGGGATGGACAGAACCAGTGACAGTGTCGTGCAGCCGTAGCGTTATCAAACTTCTGGCACACCAAACTGAAACCTCCTGTTGCTCTTTTGTTTTGCAGACTCAATGCACATAGAGGATGTTGAGGCAGTGCAGAAACTTCAGGATGTCTTACATGAGGCTCTGCAGGATTATGAGGCTGGGCAGCACATGGAAGACCCACGTCGTGCAGGCAAGATGTTGATGACTCTCCCGCTTCTGAGGCAAACCTCCACCAAGGCTGTGCAGCATTTCTACAACATCAAACTGGAAGGCAAAGTCCCCATGCACAAACTTTTTTTGGAAATGCTGGAGGCCAAGGTCTGACTAAAGCATCATGGGCTTCCCCATCATGCACGTTTTAAAAAAAAAAAAAAAAAAAAAAGGGAAAATAAACAGGATAATAATGGCAAAGAAACTTAGTGTTTAATTAAGGAAAAAATGACTGCACTGATATTTAGCAGCAAGACTGTGAAGCAGCTTTCAACTTTTTCTTCTGTGTCTTTCTGATGCAGTTTTTTCTTTTCCTTTTCCTTTCCTCTCTTTTCCTTTCTGTTCTTTCCTTTCCTTTTTTCCTTTTCTCTTTATTCCTTTGCTGCTGAACTTTTTAAAAGAGGTCTCTAATTGAAGAGAGATGGAAGCCAGGCCTGCCAAAGGATGGAAATCCATAATATGGATGCCAGTGAACTTATTATGAACCATAATGTCCCCAATGACAAAGGAATCAAAGAGAGAACCACCGTACCTAGCAGTACAGTACAACACGATGAACTGACTGAATGCAGTATTAGATTTCATAGGAGCAGTCTCTAATTAGACGACTAAGCGACGATGCATCGGCTGCTTCTTATCATTGCATTTTCCATCTAGATCAGTTACAGCCATTTGATTCCTTAATTGTTTTTTCAAGTCTTCCAGATATTTCTTAGGTTAGCTACAATGTAACTTTTTCAGGGAATAGTTTAAGCTTTATTCATTCATGCAATACTAAAGAGAAAGAAATACTGCATTTTTGTGCTGGCTTGAACAATGATGAACAATAATGAAGGACAAATGAATCCTGAAGGAAGATTTTTTTAAATGTTTTGTTTCTTCTTACTAACGGAGATTTTTTTGTACCAGCTTTACCAGTTTTCAGCCATTTATTAATGTGGGAATTTATCTTACTAAAGCAATAGTCGAAGGGAAGGTGCATATTATCACGGATGCAATTTATGTTGTGTGCCAGTCTGGTCCAAAACATCCAGTTTCTTAACATGAGCTCCAGTTTATAACTAAATGTTCACTGACTCAAAGGATTAGATTACACCTGCAGTATATCCGAGTAGTCTAACATATAAATACTCCATGTCAAATACGAATCCGTATGTTAGGAGACAGCGACCGTACAAAGGTATGGTTGCTATGTGATTTCTAACTGCTTCAGTTGCAAATGAACGAGATACTGCCTGTTTGCAAAATTATAACCTCACACACGCAGAAAAACCCTATGAACCAATAGTAGCTTAGAGGCAATGAGGCAAATGCCGCCGTTCGCAAAATTAAGAAATCAGAGTAGTAGACTTCTGACCAAATTGAAGAATTTAACACTTCTATACCTTATTTATTGATTTAGACTTTATTTTGTAAATGGCGATCCTTAACAAGTAGCTAAACCAGTATATGTGCTTTTCAACCAGTATTGTCACAGCATGAAAGTCAGTCAGTTTCAAGACTGTTACGAGGTGTAATCTAATGTATAAACCGATTAGATGCCCCCAGAAAACTACAGTCGCTAAATAACCAATAAACAATAACCTCCATCAAATGCTATACCAATGTACCAGTGTTAGTAGCTGCTCCCTGTACTATGTGAACATCCTTATTCTATGTACACAGATGTAATTAAAATTGTAATCCTAACAAACAAAAGAAATGTAGTTCAGCTTTTCAATGTTTCATGTTTGCTGTGCTTTTCTGAATTTTTATGTTGCATTCAAAGACTGTTGTCTTGTTCTTCTTGTGGTGTTTGGATTCTTGTGGTGTGTGCTTATAGACACAGGGTAGAATTAGAGACAATATTGGATGTACAATTCCTCAGGAGATTACAGTAGTATATTCTATTCCTTACCGGTAATAAAGTTCTTCCTAGTAATAATTAAGAGATCGAAACTCCAAACAAATACTCGTTATGAACAGATACACACTGAAATCATAATATTTTCAAAACAAGGGATAATTTCTGTAACAGTTTATTATAGAATACCAATGTATAGCTTAGAAATAAAACTTTGAATATTTCAAGATTATAGATAAGTCTAATTTTTAAATGCTGTAAATATAGCTTTTATTCAATCATCTCTCAGATGTTGTTATTAACTCGCTCTGTGTTGTTGCAAAACTTTTTTGGTGCGGACAAGTTTCCAAAACTATTGCTACGTTGTGTGCTTTAAACAAAATAACAATGGGCCGATGCTCAGTTGGCCTCGTGCTAGGAAAAAAAAACTGTGTATCTATCATTAGCTATATGGGACTATATTGTAGATTGTGTTTTCTCAGTAGAGAAGTGACTGTAGTGTGATTCTAGGTAAATCATCATTAGCAATTCATTCAGATGGTCAATAACTTGAAATTTATAGCTGTGATAGGAGTTCGGAAATTGGCACATCCCTTTTGAAAAATGTCAAAAAAAATACAACTCCTGGGAAAAAGGTGCTGATTCTATAAGATTATTTATATATGTAAGAGTGCAAAAAAAAAAAAGTTTATTTTCCAGAAAGTTTGTGCAGGGTTTAAGTTGCTACTGTTCAAGTACACTATATATATATAAATATATAATATAAATATTGTTTTTGCTGTATCACATTAAAGAACTTGGGCTTCAGGGTCAAAAGCCAATCAACTAGAAGTATACAAAACCACACAAAAAATGGAGATGTGTTAAAGGCACACGGTGCAAACTTTAGTTTTTATTTTCCGTAATTTTTTGGAGCTGCAAAAGAACAAGTATCTCAAGACTGTAAAACCATTACCTGAAACTTAGCTAAAAAAAAAAAAAACAAAACTGCACGGGCTTTATAATGTTGTTCATCTTAAACCTTGCTGGAGAAGAGTTCTTTCAAGACCACTTACTTAATGTGAAGTGTTGGGAAAATTTCAAAGGGTGTATGTTTTAGCCATAACAATTTAATTTCTATTTTTGCTTCATTTTTTAATTTTTTCTTATTTAAAGCAATATGATTGTGTAACTCCCAGAAGTTACACATTTGTTTCAATCAGATCAGATTGTTGTATTTATTCCACTATTTTGCATTTAAATGATAACATAAAAAAGATATAAAAAATTAAAACTGCTATTTTTCTTATAGAAGAGAAAATGGGTGTTGGTGATTGTATTTTAATTATTTAAGCGTCTCTGTTTACCTGCCTAGGAAAACATTTTACGGCAGTCTTATCGTGCAAAGATCGCAAAAGGACAAAAAAAATTTAACTGCTTATAATAATCCAGGAGTTGCATAATAGCCAGTAGTTAAAAACTGAAACAAAACAACAAATGAAAACAAACATGTCTATAGCTGTAGATGGGCTTCACATCTGTATAGCAATCAACTGTATATTTTTGTGATGTGTATCATACCGTGTGCTCCAACCAATGTCCATTTGTGTAAATGTATTTATTTTATATTGTATATATTGTTAAATGCAAAAAGGAGATATGATTCTGTAACTCCAATCAGTTCAGATGTGTAACTCAAATTATTATGCCTTTCAGGATGATGGTAGAGCAATATTAAACAAGCTTCCACTTTTGATTGCTTTTATTTTATTTTTTGTGTTATGGGGATTTTTTGGTTTTGTTTTCTTTTTTGGAGGAGGAAACAGAGCACTTAGCATTACCTTTTGTTACTTCCATTCAAAACAGAGCCAGTGTTAGCACTTCTCCCTTAAAGTACAATGTGAGTGTAAATAAATGCTATATAAAGCCTTGTCAGAATGAATTCCAGTGTGGTACAAGACATTTTGCATACTCTTAAATATGCAAAATGTCTCATAGCACATTAGAATTCAGGCTGGCAGGCCTTTATATAGCACTTATTTAATCTTAAAGCATCTTCACATCAACCTGCATTACTCAAAATCATTGCCTTTCTGTCAATGCCATAAAAGAAAACTTTCCCACTATTTTAAGATCACATTAATATCATATAGAAGTACTTCTTTTGCTTTCACCATCAACAACTGAGTCTATCATTCATTTCCTACTGCAGGAGACTCCTCTAATGTGTTCTGAGTAAAAATAATAAAAATAAATAAATAAATAAAAATCCTGTATTACTTGATCCAGAGTTGCTGAATGGAAGTAAGTAGCCACCAGAGCAATAATACAGATTGGTGTTAATGAAGAGCACCGATAGCTGTCAGGATCCAGGCGGGTTAAACAGTGCAGCAGCAAACTGGCCATAAATGGTCTCTCGGCCTCTTCCCTCCGAGAGGCTGCAGCCCCCCTCGCTCGGGGCCAGCCCCTCTTTCCTGTGGACCCTTCTGGAACCATCACAGAAGTGCTAATGTGTGCTTTTCTTGCCTTTTAGCCTATCTTGATAGTATTTTGTCGTTATGTTTGCCAACGTATTTCTCACCTTCACTACTGGCCATTCTCTGGAGGTTCTGGCTGATGGCACAGAGGCTGCTGAACACAACGGTGATGCTCAGGGACGGGAATTGTGTCAGCCAAGGTACCGGGGCAGCACCCCGCGGGCTTTTTGTGCTTCGCAGTCTCTAAGTAGCAATGTGCCTTGGAGTGGGAGGGCACCCCTTCCCCGCTGCTAGTACTGTCTGTGTTTTAGCTATCCTAGGAAATAAGGGTGGGGGCTTTTTTAAGTAAAAGGAGCAGCAAGCAGAACAATAGGAAGATGAATCTTGTGTGGACTCTTTGAAGATATTCAGAAATGAGTTTTAGTGTTGCCACTGCTGCACACACAGGCATACATACATACACACATACATGTGCATGCACAGAGTTGGTTTTCCCCCCTTTTATATTGTTCTGATTTTTAATTATTGCAAAGTAGCTCTTCAAAAGACAACCTAATACAGCGCCTTAAAAGTGAAAAGAACAGTGTTAGAATTTTTCACACACAAAGGGGAAAAAAATTTAAACAGTTGCACTCCTAGTCTTCCTCAATATGTGACTGACTTTAATGACTGGATGAAGTTTTCACATATGATGAAAAAAATCATCATTTCTGCACCATTTTTAATGAGAGGATCATGAAGCACCATCCAATCAGAAATTGAGCACCACAGAATTAAAAACGCAGGGGACACTCAGATGAAGCCACTTCTAGGAATGCATCTCTGCAGAACTGTTTGGTTTTTTTCTTTCTTTCTGTCTTCTCCCTACTCTATCTCCACAGTAAAGCCAGGACAGGCTCAGAAATCCATGGGAAATGTTTCAGTACTCAGTAATGTTTCAGTGGGAGTCTGTGGGGAATTTGGTTAGGAGCACAAACCTCTCTAAACTGCAAAAATAGTTACTAAGTCCTTAAAAAAAAAAAAAAAAACAAAAAAAGGGCTTGGGATACTGGCATTTGTAGTTCAACCGACACACCCTGCTATAGCTTTCAACTGCTGTGGTCCCAACCTGTGGCTACAGAGATGGCAAATGGAAAGAGCCTTCCCATTAGGGATACGGGGTAGCTCAGCTAAATCAGGTTTGGACTGACATGGTTTACATCACCCTTTCCCTCCCCTACTTGCCCCGCCCTCCCAAAAAAAGAAGCCATCTCAGTCCAAGAGCATAGTTTTGCCTCCGGAGGTGCTTGTTTTGCAGCCTCCTACCCCTGCCACTATGCCAGCCTGGCCGTGGAGTGCTCTGCTGCCCCATGCTGTGACACTGGCACCCGTGCCCGCTCCCACGCTGGCCGATGCCGTCAATAGCGATGCGAAAGGAAAACACGCTGCTGGCTGAGCTGGCTCCTAAATGGAATGGGATTTATGACAGGCCCCAGTTTTCTCTGGAGCTTCATGTTCAAGTAATGGCTTAACTTGATGTCATTTGGGCTCTTCGGATGGTTGGTCGTTTTTTTTGACTACCTGAGTTCGCAGCGTGAAAGGTCTGGCAAACACCAATAAAAAGTGGTCTGGTGTGGTCCCTCCAGCTGATCCTTTCTCAGTGAAAGACACGACATGAGAATTGTGTGCCAGTCAGTGCTGTTACACATGCAGTTATGTGTGCTTCTTAATACACAATGCCAATGCTGCTGAAAGACTAACTATGGATAAAAAACCAAACCACCCAAAACCAAAATGAAATATCATGAAAGATAACAGAGATGGAAATACTGTCCTTAGACAAGCTCTCATTTTGTATATATTTGTGTCCTGCAGCATTGCCCAGTCATGCCCTACAGGGGAAAAAAAAACAAAGCACAAAAACACCTGAGGTTTTTTTTATGTACAAGCTTTTGCAGCAGAAAATGCCTCTTTTTTATTAACATTAACTGTCCTGGATCTTGCACTAAACTCAAGAATGGGACAGCTTCCATCTGTTTTCTACATTTTTTCCATAGCCTTTGTTAATTTTCCTTAACAGCTTTCTTTACTTGCACCTTTCCTTTACTTTGCATTTCATCTCTCTTGTGTAATGTAGGTCTCTGATTTCACATGGCACTTTGCTAATTACTATATCCTTCGTTATACATCCTGCCTGCTGTAGCTGCCTCACAAGGTGTGTGTTTTTTCCTTTCTGATGAAATGCTGATTCAGTGTGTCTATAGGTTGCCTTTAACATACAGATCACAAACTTCCTCCTTGTGTCTGCTGTTAAAGAAGTGAAAAAACCCAAGTAACTATGGAAAAGAATATGGATGCATTTATTAGCTCTTAACATTTTTATTCAAAAGTGTTTGCGCTGCCACATCCTGGCCATGCTAATTGTTAGTGTTTCATTAAGATTAAGGGCCGCTGACTCCTAGTGTTCAGATTCCCAAGCCTGGCTCCTTACAATCTCTGTTAATATAAAGAAGCAAGTGGAGGTAGATTGATTACACGCAGGCTCTTATTATTAAGCAGAACAGAAAAGAAAGGAATTTCAAAATATAATCCTCCATTCCCAGGAGTATTTGTCTTGTTCTCCATGAAGTTAAAGGTCTGAAATAATGTGCCCATCAGGAGCTCAATGTTGCATGTCCATGCCAGTTGGTCCAAGGGCTTGTTATGATGGTAATGACCTGCTGAAACGTGAGCTTTGATGGCAACAATACAATTGCTACCAGCTCACCCGCTGGGAGAAATATTTTATTATTGTCAAATGCCCTCCGCAGAGATTTGTTTTGCCTGTTCCTGTTTAAATTAAATTCAGAGCAGAACTGCATTATTATTTCTCTAGAGTATATTTGAAATAAACAACTAGTCTCCAAATTTAGGATTCCTGGTTAGTTTAAATTTTCTTATTAGCAGAAAAATTACAATAGGTGACAACATAGCTGCAGGAATATTATTATGGCAGCCATACAAGAGATTTACACACTGAGAGCATGGCCTAAAAGCACAAGAACTCCCTTCTACTTTACAAATGCCAGCCAAATTAATAATTAACTGTGCCATAAATTGTCCAGCCTTCAAGAATGATGTCAGTGCTCTTCTGTGTCACACTAGAGGAATTTTGTCATAAGACTAAGTGGTGTTCTTTATAAAGAGCGTTACTTATATGTAGAAAGCGGCCCAGGAAAACAGCCCTTGCCACTCCATATTACAGCAGCTCGATGAACAAGTGACAGCAGGACTTCAGAGTCATTTACTGCTGCTTTCTCAAGGCAAAACTATCTCCTTACCCCTGTGAAACAGAGCAAATTTTGTTCCACATTAAATGGGCCAGATTATCTCTTCCACAAGCTAAAGAGACAACACTAAATCCCAGCTCATGTAATTTCCTTCAAAATTGTTCTGCTCGGTCTGGGTGTTCCCAGGAGCGCCACCAGCAGAATTATCCAGCAATTCAGCTGTACTTAAATTGGCAGATGTTGGAGATTTAAGACAGTCCCGGAGCCTTAGCACAAATCCTCTACTTCTGTGCTGCCTTGTGGCCTCTCCTTGCTCACCAGCCGATGCCACTGTGGCTGCCGAGTAGCTGATCCTGTGGCCCCACGAGCTGCCGGGCAGTGTCACAATTGCCTTGCTTAATCCAGCACTCAGAGCCAGGAGGGCAGCAGAAGATATGCTGTGGGTTTGCATCTCCGTCTTTTTACAAACAGGCTCTTAACCCTGCATTTCTCATTCATGGGGACCAGTTGTGAGCTTGTTTGTTTGCCTTTTCCCTGTCTCCTGAGCGCTCATACCAGTGAAAAGCTGCTCCATCTCAAGACTGGGTGAGTTTTGTGCCCTGCTTTGTTGAAAGATGCTTTTCCCAGAGAGGCACTTGAGCAGTGCAACACAGGCATCTGAGCATGGGCAGGGTGATCCCTGTAAGATAATGGTGCAAGGGCAGGTTATCTGCCCCATGTCAAGACGTGAACATCTTTTAGAGGAGCTGCCACACACTTAAAGAGGGAAGAACACTTACTTACAGGGGAGGGAGGACTGCCAAGTACACTTCCCCTGCAGCGATCCCCCCTTCAACTCTTACCAGCTCTTTGCACAAGCTGCCAGCCACCCACACCAGCCATGGGATGGCTAGCAGAGAACGGGGACTGTTGCGTCCAGAACCATGAGCTGGTGTGGTCGAGGATGGCAGTTTTTTGCAAAGTACAGACCTTTGCCCATCTGGGTGTGAGGGGAACCTGCTGCAGTACTCCTCAACAGGCTTTTCAGAGAGAGAGTTAGAGGGTAAATGGCAAGTGAAAGGGGTTAAAAGGAAAAATATTTTTAAATCACAAGTGCTTTACGAATCGCACTCCTAACACTCTCCAGTTCAATCTACCATGCTCTATCTAATTTCACAGCTTCATTGGGAATGGCCACAAGGTGAAGGACTGGCAGTAAGAGGAAGTCAATAAGGGCAGAATTCTCATACCAGGCTGTGAAGGAGTCACAGAAGTGCCAGTGTTACTTGCCAGAGGTTATCTTGGGGTCTATAGGGCTCCTGGGTGGTACTGAATGGAAAAACTCCATATCATCCTCAGTAGTTTCCTTCTTTACCGCTACCCTGATTTAAATTTAAAAAGAAATACCTGGGTCTGAATCCCAGTGAGCATTTCTATATTCTGACAAAGAAGTGTTTCGGTCTTCCCTAGAGTCTGCAAGCCTCCCACCCCTCAGACTCGCCAAGTGCACAGGTCTCTCTCTCCTTAATCATAGCTGAACCTTCACTGAATATTCTGTCCTTTCCTACGTAACAAAAGCGCCCTAAAATAATGTATCTATAGCCCATCAAGGCTGAGCTGTATAATTTAGTTGCAGACATGGAATAACCTCCTCTAACAGAGGCTGAATCCCAGGTTATGCCCATGGTTTCCACCTCAGTTAACTCCCGGCAGGTTGTTCCCACCCTGCTGTGAAACCTCAGTGTAATTGTACAGCCACTTTCTGTGATCATAAAAAAAAAGTGATAAGTAAGAAAGCCCTCCCCGTGCCCAGCTTTTTCACTCCTTCTTCCCCTCCACACTCCTCATTCTCCTCTCTGCAGGACCAGCACTGTGTTACCAATGTTGGCTCAAAAGGTTTAAGGTAGAGTGGGGATGGGAAATATTTTCCTTCCAGAAAGTGTGCTTTTCCCACCCTGCTGCCCAGCATAGCTCATGGCTCCCAGCTCTGGGCTCAGGGCTCCAGCCCACACTGTCATTTCTATCTGGAAGAAGTAGCAGCATAAAGTTTATTTGAGCTGGCACTGGGGATGCTGTGGAATAAAGGTTACCCCTGTCCCCAAGATTCATATCAGTGCTTCTTACTGGACACTGCAGATGCTCACGTTCAGGTTTGAGACCAGGCCTTATGACCCAGAACAGCCTCTCTAGGCCTGCAGAAAGCAATCTCACTTGTTGATAAAGACAAAGGCAGGGATCTGGTACAACCTGGTTCTCATATTATGGAAAAACCTAAAGGCTGCATTACCAAATCCTCCCTCCCCTCATTGAGAAAGAAAGAAAAAAAAAAAAGAACAAAACCAAGAAGACTGTAATATAGTCTCAGCAAATACATGTTTTTATCCTTTCTGTATAGTTGTCCATGCAGTCTCCATGTCACCTCCTTGCAATTAGCTTTCTCTGAAAGGGCTCTTTCCCCAAAAGAGTGTCATCCTCCCATTTCCCCATGCTGTACTGTGCCATTCTGACAGTGCCAAACTGTTGTGGTTTAAAGACACTTTTGGTTCTTCCCTATTCCCAGGTGACTGGTTCAGGGTCAGCCTACCCCAGCAGTTATATATTCCTCCTGATGACTGAGATCAGCCATATTCTGGAGCATCCTGGATAGAATCCTTCTGTCTGCTCAAGGTACCCCAAAAGCCATGACAGGATCCTTGTGCATCAGCAGCTTCTGCTGAGTTTAAATCTGCAGAGTGCAATGCAAATACCTTACAGCAGCACCCACAGAACAGACAAGCAGAACGTGGTCATCAGTGTTTACTAATGAGTAGCAATAGGATGAAGGAATATAAATCCATAATAACAACTTTCTCTCTTGCTGTGGTTTATGCAAACTTTGGCATCCATTTACTGGCTCTTTTCCATCTCTAGAGTGGAGATGTGTTCCCAAGACCCACTAAGACTGTGGGAAATAATGAATCAGTCCATGTATGTAGGTTGTGACTGATATTTTCTATGTATTCCACTCCTTTCAGATGGATAAAATAAACTGTGATGAGAGGGAATAGGTAATTTCTTGAGGCCAATTTTGGATGTTGTAAGGGGTCAGACAACTAGAGTGCTGCACTGGTTTTGCTTTGCATCTCAGATTGGAGTAAAATGAACAAGTTCAATTTCTTTCCATGACTTTTTGTCCTCTCCCATTATTATGTCTTATCCTCTGACTACAGCAACAACAAAAAAAAATGTCTTTGATATATTTGAGATTGTAGTACGTTGATGGATTTTGGGCAAATTGTTAAGATGGGTCTTGATAATGCTGTAAGATGTAAACGTGCCTATACTTGCAATATATGAGGTTTTACATAGTTCTTACATTGATTCCCTTGCTCCTTTGTCACCTTAACAGAGACCCACTCACAAGGTGACCATGACAAAAGTGTACAATGGAGAGGGGGATCCCTTCCCCCTCCTTCCCTTACTCCTTTACATTGACCAAATGTCTTTCTAAATGACTTGCTGAGCCAGGCTATTCTTATATCTTACATATAAATGGACTCTGTCTTACAACCAGAAGATTCAGGGGAAAAAAAATTTCAGCTCCCAATGTTAAAAGATTAAGGTCAGTCACTTTACACTACAAAACCTTTTCACAAGAGCAGCATAACAAAAGGATCCACAAGCCTATCCACAACATGGTTTATAGCTCCAAGAAAAACAAGAGAGTCTATGACATCCTTTTAGGACTGTACCACTTCTTTATAGACTTACAACAGAAACAGCTGAGGAGAGGAAGGTGATATTAACTAGGAAGAAGAGTTAACTTGACTCCCTACTTCCATTTACTTACTGGTTGGTTTGTTTTTTTTTTCATGGGGAGAACATATGCAGTGTACTTGAACATGAGAGATTCATAGAAAATATATCATATTTTGGATCACATTGGGTCACACTGCAGCAAATATAATGGTACCTGGGAACCAAATCCCCACAATGGGTAGCTCTGAGGCTTTATTCCTCTTTGTTTCCTCCATCAGTGTCTAAACAGAAGCTCTGTGACTCGATACCTGTGCAGCACAACATGTGCCTTGGACTGATGCAGTTTAGAAATGCCATTCATGAAGTCAAATGCTCTTAACAGATGTTCCAGCTTAAAGATAAATTAATTTTATTTGGCACTGTGGCCCAGCCAAATTGCACTTCTTTCAGTAGACTTCATTTTGGCAAAGCAATGAGTATCAGAAAGGACTTACCTAATGCATAAAAAAATCTATTTAAATTTATAGACCATGCCAACAGCAATGGGGATCTGGAGCAGAGTTTGGTTAATATAAATAAACTAATGGTGGCCAGAAGGGGTAGCATACAGCAGTCATCAAGCATGCCCATGGATTTGGAAGAATTTGAAGATGAGAAGGTCATGTCCATGTTAGATAAGGGAGGCAAAATCTGCAGAAAAGAAAAGAGACCTATATATGGAAGAAAATGCAGCTGTGGTAGGGGAGAGAGCCAAACATGGACAGAAGACAGAAAGAATATATGTAGGAATGAAGTATGCATCAGGAAAGAGGATAAAAGCTTGCTTTTTTTGTTATGTTCATAACAGCCTACCACTCTTGGAGTCTATACAGTTAGTAGTAGCAGTAGTAGTAGTAGTATTAAGTCAGTGCAAAATATTAACTGGGCCAACAAGGCTATCAAGGTCGCAGCAGATACTGGGATAAAGAGGCATCTTAACAAAAAATCAGAGCATTGTTCTTTGATTTTGTGATAGAAACCAAAGGGTGATCTGAGCTCAGCTCCCCTCTGGAGCTGATGAGGCTGTTTTGGTCTTTGTGTACACCTGTGACCAGCAGGAGGCTCCCAGATGCTTGAGCCTGATTTGTTCTCAGCTGGCATGAGATTAAGTAACGCCCTGGGACAAGGAAGCCTGAGGAAAACAGGAGGTCCTAATCCCTCTGTATCAGGGTAGAAAAAAGAGAAGCTGTTTTTTTGCTAGTTTAAGTCAGATGTGGTTTAGCTCTTAGGTACAAGATCTAGTCTGGGGTGAAACAACCTTTTCTCTGACCTGCCGGGCACTGCCAGAGAGGAATGCCGACAGTAGTAGGAGCTACTTAAAATACATCAGATTGGTGGTTTAACTACAATTAAAAGCCTGGGCATGCTGAAAGTGTGGATTGTCACTGTTTGGACTAAGTGGGTGATGAAGCACTTCATCATCATGGTCAATGGAAGTACTGCTGATCTGAAAGCCTGAGAAGCTGAAGGTAAACCATAATTAACTCAAAAATGGTGGGTGGGCACAAATAACAGTGAGAGATCCTGATCAGGTCACTAGATACCAAGTGCTTAATTAAATGCAATGTCTTTCCCATGAAGCTAAGAGCAGTAAAGTCCCATCCTGGTCAGTATGAGAACTGTTCTGTGCACTTTGGCAGCTGACATTCAACTATGTGAAGG
The DNA here is from genome assembly GCF_001604755.1 of Lepidothrix coronata. Classification (NCBI taxonomy): domain Eukaryota; kingdom Metazoa; phylum Chordata; class Aves; order Passeriformes; family Pipridae; genus Lepidothrix; species Lepidothrix coronata. Next base: position 5,499,867 of record NW_016690218.1, read on the forward strand.
TGAGCTGAGTATCTATGTTCCACATCCTATATAGGCAGCTATTTTTGGAAGCTAATTACTCCTGTTTAGGGAGTGGTGTTAATATATATTTGTGGGATACAGGATTAGAAAGCAGAAGGCCTCAACTTGTTGGAAATCAATTTTAATATCCCTATGGCTCTGGTAGCCTAAGTATCAATATACTATATGCATTTCTTACAGAGGCTTCTCTTTTGCAATTAAGTCTCCCTGATTTACTGCAGGCATGACACTCGGACTGAAAGACCTAGGGAGATGTTTTATTTTCAGGGAAAAGGGAAGAACCAACAATACTATTCATAAAACTACACTTAAGCGTAACTGCTTATTTCTCATATCTTCCAAATTATTAATTAGATTGTAAGCATATATTTGTTCCTGAAAGATTGTCTTATGGCAGGGAGAATATTTTTTGCCCTTTGGACTTTTCTCTGCCTTTTACACTTGCAGTGTTATTGCAGTGCAAAGCTTCTTGGCTTCTCTTCTGAACTCCAGCCCTCAGACTGAAGGAGTTTGAGGAGTTTGTGTACTGGGATGAGACAGGTATCTTGAGGTAGACAAATAAACCTTAAAAGCAGTAATAAAAAAAATGATCTGTATATTTGTTTTTTGCAAAAAGTTCCCTCCTATTTGCCAAAAATATGGAAAGAATAAAATTGTTGTGTTTTTATCCAATGGACCAAAATTTGTCTTGGATTGAATTGTGTCCTGCACACAAATCAATGGCATGTAACACCTTGGCTTCTCTTAAACCCTGAGTAAGGACAAACTTCTATACCTAGTAATAATCTTCATGTTACATGAAGGAAGAACATAACACTTGCAGCTCCCTCTGAGGAGCCTGAGATTGTGCACTGAGGAGAGAGACCTGTGTGAGTGAGGGCAACATCCTCTGAGCAGCCCTGAGTGGAAGACCTGGGGCATGGAGGGTGGATGATCCTGGTCCTACAAGTCCTTTGTGCTTTTTTGTGGAGGGGAATTCTGGCTAGGGAAGGGTGAGCTGCTGGGGAGTGGACAAAATAATTAATTGCTTTGACTAAGTTAAGCTGGGCAGAGTTGGTGTTGCTAGAGCCCCAAATATAGATATTTTGGGGAGGATACGAGAGGAAAGGCAGCACAGTTAAGTGAAGGGGGAGGAATAGAAGACAGTATTTCCAAGGAGCTGAGGAAGGCTGGGTTAAGGAAGGTGTGTGTGTTTATGGATGGTGGGAGTGGTTCCAGCCATCACAGAAAACAAAACAAGCAGCATTTCATCAAATGGGAACTGTGGTGAGAATTAAGGTGCTGAGATGGGATGCCCCTAGAGCAGCTTCTAGCTTGGCTGCACCCAAGTGAGAGGAGGAAGGGAAAACCTTGTGCAGGCAGGGTGGCTTTGGCAGAGGCAAGCAGGAATTCTGCCACTGTTGAGGATCATTTTTTGGGTACAATGTTTCACTCTAGGTCTTTGAAGCAGGATGTTCATTCTCCTTCAGCCTCCAGCTTTCTCTGGAGACTGCAGCATGGGTATCCACTCTTTTTTTTTTTTTTTAATTTCTTCTAAAATGATCTCCCCTAGCTCCTGTGCAGAGTACAGAATTTTTCTAACAAGCACATATGCCATTTTAACACTGCTAAATGAGGAAAAATCATGTGGAAAACATATTCTATTTAGTACACATTTAATATATTTTCATAAATATTTTAAACTGAAGTGATTTTGAAAGAGTCTTAGGAAACAAACCAAACTAGATAGAACTAATCTGCACAGATTAATTTTGTTCTCTAGCCCATGTCTATGGGGTGACAATCTTGCCATGCTTATTGATTATTAGACAAGACTACTAATCCCCTTAAGGTCATTAAGTGTACTTAATTAAAGAGCAGTTAGCAAGCTTCTCTTTACCAAGTTAATAGTGGCTGTTAAAAGTGATTTGTACATTACCAATATGGTAGCCATTAATCTAAAAGTCAATTTGTCATTTTTATTTTCCCAAACAAATACATTCAATAGGCTGCAAAAGGTGTCTAGAGAGCGTTCAGCATCTGTTCTTGTGGTTCACGTAAGGAAGAAACTCTGCTTTCTTAAACTGTAAGGTTTGGCTGTAGCAATTTCCATCTACTCCCCTCTATATCTCACTGTCTTGCTCCATCCTAAATTGGCAGGGGGAGAAGAGGCTAACAATCTTGGAAATACTCAGTTCTGGCAAGTTTCAAGAAAGGTAAAAGCAAAATTGGGAAGCTCAAATTTAAGTCTTGTCTGAGAGAAAGCTTAAAGTTCTTTGGCTTTTTGACTGGCAATTGGTACAGAGGAAGTTTCAGGGAAGCCTCTCATTAAAGCAGGGGCAGGCACTGATCTCTTCTCTGTGGTGACCAGTGACAGGACCCAAGGAAATGGCATAAAGCTATGTCAGGGGAGGTTTAGGTTGGATATCAGGAAAAGGTTCTTCATGCAGAGAGTGGTTGAGCTCTGGAACAGGCTCCCCAGGGAAGTGGTCACAGCACCAAGCCTGTCTGAGTTTAAGAAGCTTTTGGACACTGCTCTCAGGCACATGGTCTGACTCTTGGGGATGTCCTGTGCAAAGCCAGGAGTTAGACTGCAATGATCCTTGTGGGTCCCTTCCAATTCAGGATATTCTATGATTCTATGCCAGTCAAGGAAGTAGGCTGAAGGTACAGTCAGGGTGACTTAGTAGATAGGGAAGGGGAATCAGGGATATTGATAATGAGAGGGGAGGAGTAAGGGAATTCAATATTACAGAAATCTGGATTTCATTGTTCTGTGAATATCAGAATTAATTTTTTCATTACTGTTTGCAAACACAAATACATAGAATTTTCAATATTATATATTTCAAGATTAAATGTATAATGAAATACATAATGCTTTCTGGTGGTTACTGCATACACAATTTGTTTTGGGAGACGTATATAGATTGAATCTTCAATATGGGTGTTGCTTCACTAGCAGAAACCTCTTGCTACAATTCAAGCAAATGTTCTTTGGCAAAACACCATGCATCTCTCCTTTTCTCTCTCCTACAGATTTAAATATGAAATTTAAGACCAAAAGCAAATGTATGCCGCAAATTATGACCCGTCGACTGAGTTCTTTTTAGGGTGCAGGGTAGGATGACTGTTTTGCTGGGATGGGGCATAGGGATGATGGTCATTTATAAGAGAATAGCTGCTTCTGAGCATACCTATCACTTCCTCAGGTACCTCTCAAAAGTGCTTAGTGATGCTTTTCTTCTTCACTTGCCATCCAGTGAGGAAAGCAGTTGCTTTCCCCACACAACCTGAACAGGTTGCTTTGCAAGAGTGGAAATTTGAGTCCAAGGGACTGGAGAAAATCTCAGGGTAGAGGACTCACCTGTAGAGTATTTTAGACTTGGGAAACTTGCAAGGATAAAATGTCAGTCACAAAAGTATTGTTTTAACCCATATTAAGGCTCATTTATTTGCCTCCAATATTTTATTTTTCTGCTGTATCTGAGATACATATGTATATAAATCTTCTACAAAGATAGACTCCATGTTGTAACCTTCTTTTCCCATTAAAAAATGGATTCTATACTTGCCAATGGGATAAAATTCTCATTTTGATCTCTAGATGCAAATATATCCATAAGGCAGGATAAAACATTATCTGTCCTAATCATACAGCCAGTGTCATTCTGTGATAACATCCGCATTTGACAATTTCTTTATAATATATTATTTTTGCTTTACTAATCAAGCCTGTTTAGAAAGTTATCAGGCACCTTGACTTATGGTGAAGGTCTGTCTTCCACAAAAGTACTGATTTAAATCTTTTGCCTGCTCCAGTATGACAGCAGGGCTTTCTGTCATGATGTTGAAAATAAGATCTTGTTTAAAAAAACCTGAAACCTAAACAAAATAACAAAACACACACACAACAAAACCCCCAAACAAATAAACACCAAATGTGGCAAAAGTATTTTGCTCTAAGTGAATCAGTTCTCCAGTTAAATTGAAGGTTTGGCTGCGCAAAAGGATAAGAAAGCAAAGACTGGGAAGAAAACTAAAGAGGGGATAAAATTGTGCTGGGAGGGATTTGGGGGGTTTTGTGGTTTGGAGTTTTTTTGGTTGGTTGGTTTTTGGGGTTTTTTTGGTGGTTTTGGGGGGTTTTTGTTTGTTTGTTTGTTTTTGCATTTCATGCTGGTAACATTGCTGAGAAAATGTATACATTCAGGCAAGGTGGAAAAAATTGTGTGAAGCAGTGCAGTGTCAGCCTGGGAAGAGAAGTTTGTTACCTGTATTTAATACAAGCTTAAGAGCACAACCTAGATCTTTCATTTTTATTAATTCTTTAGGTTAATAATATTAGACAACTATATAGTAACTATTATTTGTATGTAACAAAAGAAAGAGAACACTTTTTAGTTATGAGGCTGTTTTTCGGGTTTTTTTGTTTTTTTTTTTTCCCAAGTTTTATCAAAAGACAAATTTAGCTGCATGACTAAGGGCCAAATCAGCATCTCTCCCGAAAAATTGTTTGGTTCCCAGTAGGGTGCCAAGGAGAGGTTTTTCACAGCAATGGGCAGGGACAGCAACAGACTTGGGGCTCAGCTGGAGCACCTGTGCAGTCATCTTAATTTTGAAAATGTATATACTGGTAAATGACAGAGCTCCCTCCCCCAAATACATTTAATCTGGAAATATCCAAGCAGCTTATCTGCTAACAATCTTTTAATATTCTATTTATTTATTTAATATTGTTGCTTGGGCTGCTCATATAATCAGATAAAGGTCATTAAGCCAAATTTATGATTAAATAGGATAAAACTATTTATTCTCTTTACTCAGCCTATTAATGTTATAGCTTATGCTGACTAGATGTCGATATTTCAAATGAAGTTACTACATTTTTCAAATATCATAATTATATGAAAAAGCTATATTATCTCATTGTGAGGATTACTTTCCACTACCTTATCTGCCATAATGTCTGCACATATTGGCCTTCAGATTTCCTCGTGCTGCTAACTGCAGACATTTCTCTAAGTCTCCCATCTGGTATCTGCATTAACCTCCACATAGTTTCATTTTGTTATTTTATTCCTTAAGTCATTGTTAAGGATTTAAGGGACTGTTTGTCAGGCTTTGTGTTTTCATGTTGCCTTGCAAACCAAAGTATCCAGTATTTTTTCATTTAATTGCAGCCAAATTTTTTGTGATATGAGAATGTCACAGTGTAAAGCAATTGCCTTATGACTCTGGAGTACAGTAAGGGAAGAAAAGCTATATTAAAGCTATATTCACCAAAATGTAATTGACTTGAGCACTATCTCAAAGCTATGGACTCTTTCAAGCCTTCTGGTTTGACCTTAAGACCACCCTAAGGTACAGTGCACCTCGCTTCTCCTTCCCTAGTAGCAGCTGGCATTTGGATGCTTTCAAAGCAAAGTTGCTGTACTTGGGGCTGTTACTTTTTTGCTAACCTTTTTTCTCCCTTTAGTAGTCTATGACCTTGTCTTTAGAGAGGCCTAATTAGAAGCTCTTAGTAGCCGCAGCCAATTTGACAGGTTTTGTGTAATTGAAACTGCAAAAGGAAAGTTGAGTTCCTCAGACAGTTGCCATTGCCACAGGTAGCTGGCCAGTTAACTCCACTTTCTAAGATACCTGACAGAGATCTGAGCCCACCCATGTGTTGTAGAGTCCTAGAAGAGAAGTGATGACGTGACCAGCCTAACACAAAGGACAATCTCCTAGTGTGGATGCCAAGGCTGAGCCTCCTTATGACAGACTGGTGACCACATGGCAGCAGAGTAGGTCTGGCACCAGCAAAAAATTTAAAAACATGGCAGAAAAAGATAAATTTTACCCAGAAAATATTTTGTGGTAGTCTATTTGAAAGCTTCCCAAGTAGCTACAAGGCAGAAGCATAAACTATATTTTAAAAAATAATTTATTCACCCTTTATATCCTGAAATTTTCTAGTAAGTAAATTTACAATTCTTCATAAGAATTAGTGTCTTAGTTCATGTCCAGATTGCCTGCTTTCTTGACTTTTTTCCTACAGAAATTGGACAGTTTTCTCCTCATTGCTGACTTCTCTCTTCACCCTCATCCTCCAGGTTTTTGAGTTTCCTGTTCTCTCAACAGCTGGTCTCAATTTCATCATCCAAAACTTCATTTCTCTAGGCAATCAGGCAAATGAATTGTCTTCATCCATGTTTAAAACAAATTCATTCTAAATTAGTCTGTGCCCCTTCAGCATTAATTTTCCATGACTATTATAGTCATTGAGCTTTATAGCATGAACACAAGCAAATATTAAGTTTGAAGGCTTAAATTGTTTTTCAGTGAATTTTAAATTGTGGGCTACATCTTCAGCTGTGATTTGAGTCAGTAGGAGTCTTCAAAGCCAAGGGATATGGTTTGTGATATGGTGAGAGCAGTAGCATTGTATCATCTTCAAACTAATTGAGGAGCTGACCTGTAAGTGGCTTCAAATTATGAATATTAACAACTTGTTTTAAAACAAATTACTTAAATTACTCAACTATGGAACCAAAAATGTTAAATGTAGCTAAGTGTCACTTCAGTGTAGTCTGAAGTTGACATGAATGAGCTGTTTGCTGTTTTGTTCTGGGACAGTTGTTTGAAAACTATTTAATATTCATTACAGTAGTAAACATTAAAATGTGACATGCACTGAAGAATCTGGGAATCTCATACAGCCATGAGGTTTTAGAACATTTCTTGGATATAAGTAAGATATATCTCTGACATATGACTATTCATATGAGGAAATCAAGATATGAATCTTGGAGTCAGTCAGGACCAGAAGCAGTGGCTTGGCTCCTCCTCTGAACTGCTCTCCAAAGGAACCTAATTTAGGCAGACTAAATTACTCCCCAGAAAAGCCTCTCTATCTGCACTCAGTACAAAAGGTATATAAACCTATTAATCATGTATTTATAACTCTTATAACCTTATTTTACCTGCAATCACTTAGTTGAAGCTTATTTTGCAGTACTTAACATTCTCTCTTTATGAATTGGGGTACTGGGTAAATATTATCAACGTGCTTAATATTTGAAGCAAAATGGAAAAGGAATGTACAAGAGTATTACTTCAGACTTTATATATTTTGGGAATGTAATACTAGATGATGGAAATATTTAATTCCTTGTCAACTTGATCCAGTTTGATTTGGTGACAACAAAGTTATCATTGCATGGTGCTTATATGAAGGTAAATTTGACTCAGTCAGGATATGTCAGGAGGGGGACAATGTAAATATCCAAATAAAGCAGTTCCACTGCACAGGTGTACACATCACAGAACTTGCTCCCCTTGTTGGCTTTTTAGAGAGAAGTAAAAGGCTGAAAAAACATGGACTGAGTTTCTTCTGTAGAGATCAGTCTTCCACATCCAGCCTAAAGAATGTTGGCAAACTGTCCATGAATATTTTATTTCTATATTCATCTGCAATACAGTCAAGCCCTCAGTATTTCCACGGGGTGGGGGGAGTTTCTATAATAAAAAGCCAGTATTCAGTCTGACAGTTTCAAAAGGAAGGCTTTCAGAATCTTTCAAGTTCCCTGTCACTTGCTATCCAGCTGTTACTGCGGACTAACATATCAAACAGGTTTCAGATGGTTTCAGTGATGCTCAGTGTTTTATTTAAATTTGTAAAAATGTGTCCTACTTATCAGACTAGTAGTGTTTCACATATGCTTTTTATAGCCAGGAGTATTTGGCTTCATGGCATCCTGTGAAAAAAACACCCCCGAGTCCCTGCTCCTCATGCTATTTCAGCTCTCTTTTTATGTGTTGCTGTTGGTACTTTAGTTCAGGCTTCCCTGATGTATCAGTGGATAGACCCTTAGGAGCTTTACAGAGCAGGGAGAAGTATCCCAGTTCTTGATTATAAGAGGCTGACATGTTGGTCACGAATGCTGAAGACTAGCAGGCACTTTCTGCACAAAAGCCTTTATAGAAAATGCTCAAAATAAAAAGACTTGGAATTGGGGTATGGAGCAGAGGGAAGGCAAGACACTGTATCTTGTCAGCTCTCTTTTTATTCTATTTGCCTACCAGCAGTTTTCATCTCATTTGAATAGGAAAGAGCACTGGCAAATGGAAGAGGCCAAGCCTGCTACTGGAAGAAGTTGTGTATGACAATGCATAGGTTATAGGAGGCTAACATTTCATCCCAGTTCAGTTGTAGTTACCCCTTCTTCAAACGGATGCTCAGGAAAGATTATGAATTGGCTTTCTGGAAACGAGCTCCACTTTTGCATTACAGATCAGGAACAAATTTCAAACTGCAGATGCCTGTTTTCTTCCTCTTCTTGTTAATTTCTGGACTTATTAGTGATTAATATTTTCCTGGAAGTAAAGCCTCGGAAGACTGTCCTTTGTATTTTCATTGCTTTAATTGTTCCACAAATTGAGTATGATCTTTAACGTAGAGTAAGGTATGACAAAAACATCTTGGAAGCAAGGAAGAGAAGAACAATTCCTAAACTCCCATTTAAAGTATCCTAAAAGGGAAAATGTCTCCTATAAGTCATCATATTGTAGGTGGAAAAGAATTCTACATCTGAGTGTAGAATCTGCCATCTTTTTCATCTGTCATCTGACCAGTTCTGCTGACAGGAGCTGAGGTAGACTAATTTGAGAATCTGTCAAAAGAGAAAGGATTCATCTCCCAGATTAGATACATAATTTTACTTTGACGCTGAACATTTCAGTTATGCAGTTGGAATGAGAAAACAAAACAGAGAAAGATTTAACCTGAGCTATCTTGTTTTGAGTTGTGCTAGAGGTCCTGAATCAATACCCTGGGCTACCTCCAAACACCTTGAAGTCTCGAGCTGGCTTCGGGGTTTCCCAGATTCCACTTCTGTTGTACGACTGCACTGAGTTTAACCATGTCTTCCTGGATCATGACTTCCAAATTAAAATTTCTTCAGACTAAATTTATACCAAATTTATACCATTTATATAAATTTATGTTCCCCGGCCTTTCTGAGTAAATTTTCCTGCAGATTTCAATCAGGATGTTCACACAAGTCTGAAAGATGGGACACACTTCTGTAATACTGAATTATGAAAAAAAAAATTTTGACAGAACTGTTTCAGTCTCAAATTTCATTGTCCTTGATATCTAGGTAAACAATGCCCTATTGTGTAAAATAAGATGAGAAGGATGGAACCAAACTATAAACTTTTTTTTTAACATGGTCAATTAGAACAGATTCATAGGATATCTCCTCCCACCTCTGCAGCATGTTAAGGGCACATTTCATGATGGAGAAATGTGATTTCAAAGTGCACTTGCCATAACTACACACGGGATAGCCTTAGTCTGTCCCATAGAGAGCAAATACCATTAGAATTTTAATCTAATGTTCTGCTTATGATGATAGTGAGGTCCCAGTATTGCTGGGCCTCAGACATACTACAGCAGTTCCCAGTACTTTTACCAATATAACTAAATATCAATATTTCTGTAGTTCCAAAACATTCTTGTCCTTGATATTCACAAAGAAAAAAAAAAAGAAAAAGACATAAAAATAACTTCAGTTTACTTTACACCTTGATTCGGGGTAAAATCAAATTAGGAAATTGTACATAGAGCCCAACTGCTACAAGATAATTAAAAACTGGCAACAAATTTTGATGGCATGGATTTTGGTTGCAAGAATAATCATGAAAACTTACTCCTATCCCGAAGTCACTTATGTATGTTTCTTTTCATTTACAGAAAAGTTAGTAAGCCTCAACAAAAGATCAAAGTTCAGTCCTCAGAGGATGGCTGGAAAAATCAGAACTATAGCTAGGATTGGAACAAGTGAACAAGTCTATACGCTGAAACAGCTGAAAAAGGTTGCAGAACATAAAATTCTATACTTTGAAGGGTCTGTTATCTCTAACTGAAACTAGGAAGGAATATTCATAACAGATTTATTTCTCGGTTGGAGTACTGAAGTCAGAAGGTTTTGTTTTCTTCTAAACGCAGTGTCTTGTGCATGAAACTTCCGTACACTTGTTAATTTTTCCAGTTATATGAATGCTGGATTGCTATGGGGATAAATGGATAAATTTCAAAATTTAAAATAATTTTAAAACTGAAAGTAATTTCAACTGTTGAAAAATTCTGAAGCAGACAACAGAAGGGTCAAAAGTCTGGATTTTCAGTGAAATGCTTAGAATACAAACCATGAAGTGCACATCAGTCATTTATATGACTAAGTTAATTTTGAGTAAGTTTAAAAAAAATATAAAGAGAGTATTTTCTTTTTTTTTTTTTTTTTTTTAGTTGGACAACTGCTTCTTGAATAAATTAATAAATTGTAAAGATTATTTGAAAAATAATTACATTCTTTCAGAAATTAGTTTTAACAAAAGCAGTATGTATTCAAAGGACTTCTGGAATCTATTTTAAAGACTAGGAAGTAAATTGCACCTTTTAAATATGCAAATCAGGTGATTTATTAGTAGTCATCTTAGCCCTGAAAACTGGACTGTAATATGAAGCCACTTTCTCATTTACACTGTTATCCTCATGTTATGCTGATATGCTGGTATCTTTAGTGTTACTTGGTAAAATTTGTATTAAAAATTAACATCAAGTGTGTGGATGATGACAGTAATTACTTTTCTCTATCCCAAACATCCAGATGCTGAAAGGCATAAATATAGATGTTTGCGTGATTTTTGTCAAGGTGTCCTTGAATGAGAGGATTTAAACCTCAACAGTGTTGCTTGGGACCAAGCCAAGTCATGTGTCCTCATTGGTCTTGAGGCTTTTCCTGTGAATGCAGCTGTCACTCTCCTTTGCAGAGTATCCTAATGGAATGAGACTTCTCTGTCCAGTCCCTGTCTAAGACTATGGATGTGTGGCTGAGGCTATAGGAACCCCCAGCTATTTAGCACTTCTCACTTGAGCTTGATAATTTTTCATTGCCCCAAGACCAACTCTGCAAGAAAATCTCATAATTATGAGATTTATAAAATATGTATTAAGCAAATTAGCTTGATTAAAAATATATACATATATTTAAAATAAATGACGTGCAAAGCGCGAGGGGATCATTGCCTGCTATTTGAACATTCTCTTTATGCGTAGGCTTCATTGTTACAGCAATATTGGTAAAGCCAAAACAAGGCATTCCCATCCTTGACTATATGAGTATAAGCATATTGATGCACATACAGTTTGTTTCTCTTCCCTTAGGAAAACTGGGATATTAGGAATTATGTTACCTCGGAGATTTTACAGAGGAATCAACTGGACTCTGGCTGTACCAAATTGCTTGCATTTTTGCATACTCCTGATGAAAGCTGCACCAACATTTGTGCATATTCATTAGGACGGTCATGAAAATGCAATTATAATGGCACAAAGTAGTTCTGCCTCTCACACACACACAAAAAGAACATAATTTTCTATGATTTTGTCTATTTAATGATGTCTTATTTATCTTATGCACACACTCTGTCCATCTTGCTCTGTTTTCTGATGATCTTAAGATTCTGGTCATCACGTGCTGGGTCCTGTCGAGGAGATACTTGTAATTACAGGTGGACTGAGTACAGACAAAGAGAATGTGTCATGACTGAAGTCTCCTTCCTTTTCCACCAGTGGTGTAACTAATTTAGATATCCTTTGACTTAGCTAGTAGTTTTTGAATTCTCTGGGGCCTCTTTCCCTCTATTTCTTCTGAGGAGAAAGACACCAGGAAGCACGATGTCCTGGAAAGTTATGCCTCACTCTATACAACTGGTTCAAAAACTGCCACTAGCCCTGGCCGTGGAAGGAGACTTTAAAGATCACAGCTTGGAATATGTTTTCTCAAAGCAGACTGAGACCATCTAAAAGCTTGCTGCATTTAGAAAGGGTGATCCTGTTCTTGCCAATATCCTTGTACCCAATTTTGGCACTCACTTGACTCCTCGGTGAGTGGATTCAATCTGCTAAATCCTCTGGGTGGAGTGAGACTGCCCATTTGGGCTGCAGTCAGCTGTTATATTGGTTCTGCTGCATCCTCTACCAACACCCTTTCCCTCTGATTATCCTGACATATTTCCTACGCTGTGTCCTTATCTCCCACTGGACTTGCTTATCATGCTTTCTAGATTTACATTTATTCAACTAGAATGCAGTGAAATCAACTTTTCCTCACAGAGCTACTCTCCTGGGAGTTTTGTGCAGGAAAACAACAAAAGGTCTGTTTCTCTACAGTCACTTCTCTTACTGTGGGAGGCTCCTCTGCTTCCCTGTGCTGTCACCGAGCAGTTTGAAGGAATTTCTAGTCTTTCTCCTTTAGAATATCTTCACCAGTAGAGAATCTATAATTTCTTGCTGCAACTACTAGTATGTATTTTCGTGTTATTAATCCTATTTCTATTTTAGTTGATCATATAGGAAAAATTTATAAAGATGTAGGGTCTTACTATCAATTTTCTTTTGCCATAGGATCCTAATTACTGACTGCCCTCTAGCATTTCACAGGACCAGTCTCTTGGAGCATTCAGCCATCATATAATACTTCCATTTTTTGGCTTTTAACAGTAGACCTTTTTGTTCATAGCTAAAGCTAGATTTACTGCTAAGTTAAGCAGTTTCTTGAACTTCAGAAAGAGGGTTGGTTTTGACATTTGACAGTTAAACTCAGAAATTTTACTGCTCTTGATAATTCTTTGGTAATTTGTTCCTTCCTGCACATGTCATTGTGCTTCGCTAGAGTCAGTATCAATCTTCTCGATTTGTAGATGAGGAAACTAAAGCACAGACGTGCACTTACTCATTTCTGAGCTCTGATTAGAATTTTTATTTTCTAACTGCTTTGTTTCTTCTTTGGGTAGCCTCCTTTAATCTAGCATCTGAATTTTATTATGAGAAGGATGTACTTTTATTTTTTTTAAATAAGCTATACTTATTCCACAATTCTAGAAAAGTATGAAAACCTACAGTGCATGCTAATATTCCTCAGAATTTATGGTATAGACTAAGGTGCACAAAATGTCTTTATGCAAAAATGTGTATGCAGTTACAGCAGATACACTCGTTAAAGATAACTGGGAATAATGAACACCTCAAAGTTAGGATGATGAATAATGTTAATGTGTTTCACTTACAGGCGGAAGTGTAACGAGCTTAACTCAGTGGCTCTGGGGAGACTGCTGTCTCTTTGAATGTAACAGTTTTAAAATTATTCCTGAAGAAAAGAGGTACCAGGAGCAGAGGGATCACTACTTTAAAGAAAAGCATGAGACTTGTGCATGCCTTTGAAAGATGGCACATAATATAACAGGGGAACCTTTGAGCGACACAGTAGGTATAGTAAAGTTCCTGCTCTGTATCAGTCTGAAGTGGAGAGAGGACCTGAATTCAACTGCATTGTGCTCCTGAGGCAGCCATGGCCTTTCACAGGGCTGAAGGAGTAAATTGGTCCTGGCTGCTGAAAATGATTTGAAGAGCTAACTGTTACTTGAGAAGGCAATACTGAACTGTGAGCTGTAAGGAGGGGTGAGGAAAGAGAGAAAACAAGCCTTCACCCAACTTGTTTTCCTCTTAGTTCCTCGTGAGGGGGAGCAGCAGTTCCTCCCCTATGTCTTACCATTACTGCTCATCAGGGATCTCATTGGTAAAGCACTAAGTGTTTAATTGCATCTCCTGGCATGGGGAGATCTGAATGTGTCCTATACAGGAAAGAAGGGTAGTGTGATTCTGCTCTGGAGCCAATGAAGCTTCTGCATCACTGTTACTGCTTCTGCTACCCCAGCAGCTAGGCAAAACACAGCAATAACCAATTTATGGCTCTGGAGTTTTTCCTCCAGGTCTCTCCCTCGTGATACGTAGAAGACAGAGAACCCTTGAGAAGAAAAAGCATTTACCATAAACTTTGGAGAACTTTGGACTGAGGTGAGTTCAGGTAGAAGCTTTCAGAGGGAAGGAAAAGTGAATAGGAAGAGAGAGGGAAAACTAAAGGTCAGAGAATTAACGAGGAGTCTGTGCTGTGAAGGAGAGGGATACATTGAAAGGCAGAAGAAATTGGTGTGAAATAAGGATTCTGAGGGCAGACAGTAAATGTTTGAGGGACCTGATGCTTGCTGAAGGGTTGGTCTGAAAAGAAAGCAATCAGATCCTTACAGGCACAAATAGGAGGAAGATGTTTGTGGAAGGAGCATGTCCTTGGGAATGATAAATATGAGTTAATTTACTGTAGTGATTTGCAAGTAGTAATAAGAGGGGCTGTGAAATAGAAGTGAATTTAGAAGATGGAGGACATAAATGCAGGGGTTTTGATAAAAAATAAAGATGGGTGAAGTATTTTGAGAAACATGAAGTAATAATTTTCAGGAAGAAAAAGCAGAAATTTAACATTTATAGGAGGAAATTATTATGGTCATGTTGTATGGTGCAGTCCACAGGACATCTTTGAATGTAAGGAAAGAGTTCTTAGAAGAAATGTTATTGTTGGTGAATGCCTGACACTTGAAATCAGGATTGTCTTATGTAATGTCTCAAGCATAAGTCTCCACAAAATTTTTGCTTGCTGACTGCTTCTCCTGGCAGCCATGAAATAGGGGATTACAGCAGAAGCTCCAAAGGAAAATGAAGAGTAGGGGCAGGGATTTGACTGAAAGTCTGGAGAAGGTGTTAATGAAGGTTGATGAAAACAGATAACTGATTAATTAAGTACAGATAACATATTAAAAGGGTTGAAGGCCAGAGGATACACTAGAGAATGGGGTTTTTTGGAGAACAGGCTAATAAAAGAAAAGAGAAATTGTTATGTGGACATGTTCTGTTCTGGGAACTGGTAGGAAAGCATATGATGGCATGGGATGGGAGAAGATGTGGAGGAAATAACATATGCTGTAAGGAGAGGAAAGGTAGACAATGAGAGCCCAAGTGCTCCAGCTGTATAGGATGGCCTTTCTTGCTTGGACAGGCCATTATTACAGCCTATCATGGTGACTGAAATTATGTGTAAAGATTCCTTGCAGAAGTCTCCTTTCTCTGGATTTACCATGTGGAGATGTAGAGTCTCGCTCAGAATTTTCGTGCGAAGGAAGCCTGAAAAACTCATTGCCTAAAAGAGTCTTTCATTTCTGCCTTTCTAGTAACAAAGAAAGTTTTTGGTGCTAAAATAAGCGGTGTGATGTACGGTACTTCTAAAGCTGTTAAAAGGCTCTTAACAGCTCTATAAAATACTTGCCGCCTCCTCCTGTGCTTTCAGAAAATTTTACTCCAATATTTATTTCACTGGCTTACACAAAATTTCCTCCCCTTTAAAACATAAGTTGTTAATTATTTCTCCGTTGTCACGATCAACTCCCCTCAAGCTATTAAAATGTACTTGCATTGTAGTTTTATTATTCTTTGCAAAATACTGGAAAAAATAATTTTGCTAGACAGTTAAATTTGAAATACATATTGATTCAGCAATGCAAATGGATCTTTTATGCTAATTTCCTGCAAATATTCAAATGGTGTAGTTTTACCAGGAAAAGCACTCATAAAAGCAAGTCTTTATGAATATTCACCGAAAGTGAATTTTGAATTGTACACTTCAGCTTGATCTTTGAAAGTCATGCTGCGTGGGCTAGTATACATAGATCACTTCACACAATAGCAAAAATAGCATGCAACTACTCAGCACTGCACAAATAGAAGCTCATATTGGTCTAAGGTGTTTTCAGAATATAATACAACAGCAAGCTTACAATACAATTCAAAATTCTGCATTTTTTCAGAACTCTATGAATAGAAGACAAGGCAAAACTGATGAACAATTAGCTGTCAAGATTTCATTCATCACTAATAAAATATTATTTAAAAGCAATTGCAATGGTGCAGAACACCCATGGTGTTTTGGGAGAGACATGGACTACCTGAAATTCTACTTCAATCATCCCAAGAATTATTTTAAGTTGGCATTGCACTGTATGAGTATAAAACACATACATGCAATTGTGCACTATTTGTGCACACTAGCTTTGTAATATTGAAGTTTTGAGTAAGTGCGTTGTTGCATTTCCTTAATTATCCTTCTTTTTTTTTTTCCCTTCATCCTACCAGATGATCATCGAAGTTTGGCAATGGTTCCGTTAGTTTGCATACAAGACAAGCTTTAATTGGTCCCTATGGTTTTGCCATCTCCAATAAGATGATCCACTGAGCATGTGCAAATAGGTATTTTTTGAGGGCTTATAACTTGATTTTAGAAAGATGACTTCTCATAAAATTTTTGCTTCAGAGCATTCAAAGTTTAGACATGTGGGCTTCAAAATTTTCTAGTCAAGGTAGAGACTGCTGTACAACAAACTAAGCTTTATGATTCTTTTTCCCTAGCAACCTGTCCTGACCTCCTAGAGCCTCAGTGTGTCCTGAGACTGCTATCCATGAGTTAAGAAAAGAGCTGCTACGGAAAGCTTTTTTTCAGATGATGTGATCTGCCACGGATCCAGCGTTGAATCAGGTTCAGGCGCCCAGTTATGTCGCAACTTTCTGATGCAGGTCAGATCCTCCAATGGCACTGATGTTTCTTAGAGCACCCCAGTGTCTAACGAAGGCTTTCTTTTCTGGTGAGACGAGCAGTTGTAACTAAAAGCTTGAAACACTCAAATTAGGTCACTTTCTTTGTGCCATAATTTTAATTCTGTTAAATGGGCATAATGAATTCTTCATGAGGATTGATTGCATAATACTAGCACGCTTTCTTGCCTGGTAGGATTCCCTGTTTTCATATATGTACATTAAAGGGCCTTCAAAACGCTCTTGTGAACAGGATCCTTATTTCCTGCAAAATTACTCTCGGGTTTGCCTTAGGATGATTTCTCATCTTTTAACCTCCTTCAGGTGGTTTATTCACTATACTCCTGGTAGTGATCCTTGACCTGGCTAATTGTGCTTTTGGCCTGCAGTGTGGTTTTGCAAGGTTAGTACTACTGCCTTTGCATTTGGATGAAATATGCAAAAGGGAAAATTTTGACCTCTGCTGGTTAGTTTTGGGAATAGAGAGTATAACATCAGTCAGGGCCATTTTCCCAAAGTGAGCACTACTGAAAGATGCTACAGTCTACTTGGGAGGTGGTCAAGTATTTGCAGAATATAACAGAAAGTGCATTTTTTTGGTGCATGTACCCTGAATTCCTTTCTTGACACCTGTTAGACCTGCAAGGAATCTTGGAGCAAGCCTTGTCAGTTGCTGGAAAGGGGTGGGACAGAGGCAAACCTGATTTTTTTAATATTTCAGGAATACCAAGAAATACACACAAGTCAGTCTGGTGTCCTTGGCCACTTGGCAAGTTCCCACCTTTGTCAGGTGCATGCGCCATGACTTACAGTTGTTCCCATTGTTTGATGTCCTGAGATGGTATCAAATATCTGAGATTTTATTACTATGTTTTTTTCTGTCTGTTCTCTCTCCAGTGTGTTCTGTAAGACCTGGTTTGTTCTTGGTGTGCAGAAGCTCTGACCATCGCACTGTTGATGGTACCGTGGTAGCACATGGTCTAACTGTATTTATCCAGAAATGCTTTATGGGCTGAGTTTTTGCATCATGCCTTAGACAAATGTTTCTCTCCCAGCCCTTCTGTGGTAAACAAAGTTCTTTATATTTGAATATTTTAGGGCATGTAATTTTGACAACAGAGCTATGGCTGAATGACTACCAGAACATGAAAACACTGCAAAGTGACTGATAACACTTCAGCAGGAATTACTATTTATCTTTTATGACCTTAGGAAAAAAATCTGTATTAAAGCAAAGATGTTCCAGGAATGGTCAAGGAGCTTGTTTGATATGACATGAAGGGCTTGTTAAAATGCATTAATAGTTATGACAGAGGATGATTTCTTAGCAGTTGTATATGTTGCCAAAGAGTTTTGTCACTGTGGAGCCAGTAAAAGTCCAAACATGCAAAGGTAACAAGTTACTGGAGGCAATTTCAACTAAATTACAGGGAGAGAGACCAGCCAGGTTGCAGCTCATGCAACTTCCACAATAAAGATAAAATTTACAGATGCTTCATATACCTTCGGGGGACGTATTAATTGGTGCTTCTCTGTCCAGAAACACACGTAAACAACCCGCCGTAGCTCACGCTCAGCTCACTGACGACAAGCTTCGCAGCTTGTTTGTACCAAAAGGAGAAACGCGGTTCACGAAAACGCGCCTGAAGATCCGTGTACCTTCATCGCGCTTATGTTGCTGGGGAAAGCGCCGCACGGCAGAGCCCTGCTCTGGTCCGTGCTCCTCCGGCTCCAAACCCCCACCCTCATTCCAGCGCGTCACAGCGGTGTTCCCGGCGGTCCCTTCCCGGGGACATGTCCCGCGCTGCCGCCGCGGCCGCTTTAAAGCGCGGCGGGGGCGGGGCGGGGCCGCGGCGTTGCCGGGTGACGGCGGTGGCGTTGCCGCGGGGAGCGCCGGGCGCCGCCGGCCCGACCCGCTCCGCTCCCGGGCGCCGTGAGCGGCGGTGCATCAACTCATCCATCGTCCTGCGCCTGCCCTGGCCCTGGCCCTGGCCCCGGCCCCGGCCCTGGCCTCGGTCCGGCCCGGCCCGGCCCGCCCGTGCGCCCCAGCGCAGGCGCTCGCTGTTAGAAAAGCTCCACACGGGACAGATGGGGAACGTGGTTTTTTTAATCAGCTTTGCCGAGCGCTGAGAGGAGCAGGCGGCGTGAGGTGGGCGGCGGGGTAAGGCACGAGGGGACGACAGATAACACGGCCGGAGAGGGTCCGGCCGCAGCTCCCGCTCGCTGGCACCCCTGGGGAACAGGGGGGTGTCCCGAAATAGCGCGGTGGGGACGGCGCCCGGCAGCTCCCAAGGAGCGGCGCGAGGCTGAGGTAAGCGCCGGGGGGATGCGAGCGTGAGGTCCAACCAACTCGCTCGAAACCCTCAGGAAAGACTTTAGGAGGCCGCAGTGGCGTGCCCCGGTGAGCTGCCGTGTCCCGTGCTCCTCGCCCTGACACGCAAAGCCGAGTGTCGGCCTTGTGTGACGCGACGGATCCGGGATAATCTGCGCTCGGCCATGAGCGTGTGCGCCCTCGACTCGGCTTAATCCCGTGCCCTGGCTCACAGATGTCTCAGGCGTAGCCAGCAAAGGTTTGCAGGTGGGCCTGCTGGCCGCGGTTTAGGAGAAGAATTCAAACCCTTAAAATCCCTAGCAGGGTGTCACCTCTATTGGTGCAAAAGAGCATGTTCCTCCTACGGACCGTGTCTCTTTTCTATGGTTTGCAGATCCTGGCTGTCACCCACGTGCATTTCGCTGGCCAGAAGACATAGAGGTCCCTTGCGACTGAGCCCTTGCACGAGTGTTTTGAGGATGAAATGCTGCATAAACTCTTAAAGCACACCACCTGAGGACATTGCTACCGACATGGACATCATTATTTATTTACAAATGCTTTAATCAGGAGGAGCTTTTTTGTAAACATGAATTGCTGGGCTCTTTCCTTGAGGTGTCGTTTCTTGTTTCATGCTATTGAAACATTAATCTTAACTTATTATGACTCCTTTGTGTTGGTCAGCTCTCAGGGACATTTCCCTAGGCTTGAAAATGTGGGAGCTTTCAAGAACGTGTCAATTGTGCCAACTCAAGCCACTTGTGGGCTGCCAGACCGAAGTACTTTTTGTCATAGCTCAGTAGCTGTTCAAAGTATTATATCGTGCACCCAGAGGTTTTGTGTTCAGGAATGTCCATACAGGTCGTCCCCTTCATCCTACAAACCACTTCTTTCAGAAGGCCTTGGTACCTGCATCACAGAGGACAAAAGGGACTTGCATCCAGGGTCTTTCAGCAATGCTTCCAGTTTTATTTTTCATAATCACAAGGATTGCTTTTCTACTCCCCGTTTTCCAAGGCTTGCAGCTTCATTTACGTTAACTGTATGGTTGAAACCTGAGCAAGAAGGTGTAATGTAAGTAGTATTGAAGGTGTTTACTTTCCTGGTGCTCTTAAAAAAATTGATCGTTGTAGTCACAGTCATTATAAGCAAGCTATTTAAAATTTTAAAGGTTGCGGTGAGAAACTGTGACGTTTTTAAAGCTGTATTTAGGTTGGGGTCTTCACAGATGTCAAGACAAGTAGGTTCAGTTTCAGTGGCATTGACTCAGATGATAGTCCAATTGCTTTCAGTGGGAACTGTTCATACATAAGGTACAGATCTATTCTCAAAAATAGAAATTTGTATTTCTAATTCACATTCCTTCTAAAAGCTGCTAGAAAATTATGTTGTCAGAGGGTTGTGCTGTTGCTGCTTTCATGATGGGAAAAAAATTATCTAAAACATAAAGAATCTTCCAGTACAAGTTGATGTCTTAAAAACAAACAAGGAAAGCAACAAAAATGAATATTGAAGAGCCACAGAAAAAAGGTCACAGTTTTTCTGGAAGATCTGAGGAATGCTGCCTGTCCGAGAGATTGTGCTGCTACTTTAACAAATGATACCACTATTCAAACTGCTAGTGAAGTTTCACTAGGTGTTCACAAAATAAAGGTGGCTAAGTGTGCTCCCTCTCCTGTTTGCTTACATGTTGCATTTTTAGGAAATATTGCTGTTATAAGTGACTGGGCTTGACTGGGCCTTACTGTAGTGAAAAACCTGCTTTTTGAAAAATGTGTCCCAGATCCTGCAAAAAAGGTTTCCTTCATCTATCACAAAATGCAGAGGCAGCCTACTCTTTCTTACCTTTGCTATGCAGATCCTCTTTAAAAAATAAAGCACAAAAAAGTATAGTATGCTCCTTCAGAGTATATGTGACAAATGTTTTTGTACTTGTGTTCCTGATTTATTTATAGAATGAAGCTAGTAATATGCTCTGAGGCATCCTTGATACTTATTTAGCGTGTTGCTGAGAAATAGTAACTTGTCTAGGGGTATGAAAATCATCAGAGACAACAGAAATATCTGAATTTGTAATGTAAAATTATAGTCTGTTTTATGCAATGATAATTACCTTTTAAAAAATCAACCTAACTATAGAATTTTCGGCTATGTAGGGGAAATAAATGAGATCTGCAGAGCAAAACTGAGTTTAGTTTGAGTTTAAGTTAGATCAGCTCAGACGGCGGTATGTTGAAAGGCGTCTCTGCAGCTTTGGCCTTTGGTTTTTTACAGACAGCATTTTCCAAGTAATGGTTGAATCTTTTATGTCAGAGAGTCCATTCCTGGTGTTGTCCTATGCCATGAGTTCATGTTCACATACATGTGGGCATATCAGAGTCTTGTTCAGCAGAGCACATGCCTAACTTGAAGCAGAAATGTGCTGCTAATTTCCAAGCAAGCTGTTGCAGTGATGTATTGAGTGAGATCTGTGAAACTTCTTTGTCAGTGGCATAGGCTTTTGATGCATGGAGCCTAAAACAATGAAATGTTATGTCCTTAGGTTCAAATGATTAAGTTCTGTGAAGAAAACCAGACCTCTAGGATGACTGATAAATCCATGGAATAGTGTAAAAGATTAACTTTCAATTGCTACTGTTTTAATAACTACACAATATACATATTCCTGTTCAGTGGGTTTTATAGATCACTTTAAAATTTAAATGTTTTTATTCAATTTTTGTAATAGATGACTTCATTCTTCTACCTTGTGAGATTGCTGCTACTCAACATGTAGAAATGACAGTGGTGAAGCTCAGGCCTGGAAATTGAAGTTGAACAACAGTTTTTCCAGTGGTCAGGATGATATGTCACTGTCCACATGCTTTTTTTCCCACTGTTCACAGAAAGAAGTGTGTTAATTTTTATTTTCTTCATAAAAAGAATGCAGAGCTCCAGTTGTGGTGGAACAGTAGTTGTGCACGTGTAGCCACTGAAGCTTGACTCAGAAGGCATCTTACAAACGAGAAATAATTTGCCAGCAAACTAAGATGCTTTCCCTTTTACTATTGGTTTAGTGAATCCTTCAGGTTGGCAGATGGAGTTTGACTTACCAGTTGTCCTACATTTTGCAGTCCCTGATGGGGAATTGTCCCTGTTACATGTCATTCATGAGACATTTTAAACTCCATTATCACAGCAGAGGAACTTCACGGAACTGGGATGCATTCTAACAAAGTTTGTGTGCTACCACCAAAGGACTAGGAAGATCAGCCAGAACTAGCCACTCATTTTACTAGTAAAATAATTGAAAGTTTAACAAGCTATTTTTTTTTTACTAGCAAAATGCTTTTACATCAGGTACAGCAGACCCATGTGTTTTGGACATGCCATACTAGTGTGTTTTTATGCTAAATTTTATGTGGTCTGGCTGTGAGAGTGTGCTTAGGAAAGAAGCTGGGAGTGTTGCTGCATAGTATCCCATTACATCCTGTGACATTTCTGTTATGCATGTACCCATGTAAGGGAATAGCAGAATTTTTCTGTTAGAAGTTACTGTGCTAGTTGAAATGAGAGAGAGATGTGAGGATCCAAGGTCTGAAGGCTCTTTAAAGACTGTGATGAAATATATGTGGATAAGCAGAGACACCAAGAATTTTCTTCATCAGTTTCATAGACCAGCTTTTCTTATGTGAATCTGAAAAGAATACACTTTGCTACAAAAAGAGAGGAAAGTCGCCTGACTGATTTCATGGATTTATTTGAAGCCCTAGTGTTCTTCTAAGATGTATAGTAGAGATAATTGTAGGCATGCTTTTAAGTCATTGCATATTGGAAATATTGAAGAAAAGCAAGAGAATAGTGAGAAAGCACTGACATTTGTACGCCAGTGTTTAAATTTGCTTTCCCTTTAGGCAGTAAGTGCTGTGAGTGAGCAGAGTTCTTGCCCCTGAATTTCATTCTTTCCTCGTGCTTCCTCTCTTGCTGCATGTATCCATCAGTTAATATAATTGCTTTCAGTAAGCCTGTGTGTAGCATGTATGTAAGCCTTAGCAAAATATAGGAAACTGTATATGATGATAACCCTTCACAATGGAATAGGATGAGAATATGAGTAGAAGCTTAGCATGTATGAGTAATCATTACAGGCAGCTTACATCAATGTAGTGTGAGCTGGAGTAACTGGAAGTTAGATGACCAGGAGACACTGGAGGTGGGTGAGAAATGAGATTAGACCCTGATTACATGCAAAAAGATCAGCAGGAATTTTCCGATTGTGAAGTGGGTAGCACATATATTTTTTTAACTTTATTTATCTAAGGGACTAAAATAATATCCTATTACTTTGTATCCATTTAGATGTTTTACATTAGGAATTAGACTTGAAGGGGGATTTGCCTTAAGATACCATTCATCTGATTTAAAACAGCGCAGATGTTCCCATTTGCAGGTGCTCCAGTTGATGAGTGGGTATCACCGGTGCAGCCATGTTAGATTCTGTAAAATATTTTTCTCTTTAAAAGCTGACTGAGCAGATTTGTGTTATTTGCTTTTTTCTTATCCAAACCCACCACTGAGATATATGTAGTTAGGAATTGGCTCTGTGGGACTGCAGGTTACCAGAAGTTGAAAACTTCACAAAGAACAGTGGCCTCTCTCTATAATCATGGCTGGAATGGAAAATCGTGCTCAGAGTCAGAAGTTATGCTTCTGCCTATTTCACCTATGTTAGCACTAGTTTGGTTTTTTCTTTTTTCTTTTTTTCTTTTTTTTTTTTGTTTTTCCTTCTCTCTTCTCTCCCTCTTGGTTTTCCTCTTTTACTAGTAAGTCACAATTCACATTTGTTCTTTCTAGTTTTCAAAGTGATGTACATCAAGGTCGCTTCCCTTCTTAAAGTCATGACACCTTAGGGGATAAAAACAATGTGGGGATGTTTGTTTTAGATAACTAAAATAAACAAAAACCTGGATTATCCAATTATTGTTTATCCAGGAACTGGGTAAATCCAGTTCCTAAATATTTTGCTACTTAGCTGAGCCTTCCTTCACATTTATTATCTAACAAAACTAGCATGTTTACAAGCAAACAAAATATTGAAAAGACCAGTTGACAATTTATTAAGAAATGTGGTTTTAGTAAGGTTGGGAAAACAGAAGTCTGCATTTTGCAAGGTGTTTCATTGACAACATTCCAGCAGGCTAAAATAGTAACAGTTAAGATGAATTAATTTTTCTCTTGGATTTAAAGGTGAATTAATGAATAATGGCAGTATGAAAAAACAGCCTTTTTGATACTTTTATAAATGCAAGGTAGATGAAGACCCTTATCAGTAGGTGCTAGGAGGTTTTTTGGTTTTATTTTTTCCCCCTGAAATATGTCTAAGTAAATCCCAATCTCATACAAATTTTATATGCTTCTCTCTTGTGACTTAGTGCACTAATTTAGTCTGGTGTAACTGTTAAAATATTTGACCTTTCCTGGGTCAGTAAATTGAGGGCTGTATTTCTCAAGCAGCTGAAATAGGAAGGGTAGAACTTTATAATTTTTCTTGTACTGATGATTACCCTAATAAAATACATAGTTATTTCACAAGTATATATAGCCTATGCTTTCTCAGGACCATTGACATCATGGTGATTCGATTGGCAAAAACATTTCAGGAGCTAGAAATGCAAAATGGGTTGCTGTGGATGATATTCTTTGTACCTTACATGTCATTGTTGCATTTGCTATTGATGTAAATTCTTTGTGTGTGTGTGGGAAATCCTAATGAGTGGCTGGATATCCTCCTTGCCTTGCTCTAGTTTCTCAGGTTAAAGAAAGGCTGTGCTAAAGGGAGAATGTAAGGTAAGCTGGTGTCATTGCTACCTTACCTGGACAGATTTGGTGGAAAGATGGAAGACTTATTTCCAAAGCATGTAATTTGTGCTGCTTTTTGTGGTTACATTACATTTGTCTAGTTAGACTAAGGAAAATTTAAGTGCCTCCACATGATGTGCTGAGTTGTACAGCTTTGTATGAAGAGTGCAGCAGAGACCTGCACAGTGCTTGCCAGTCATTGTGGTTTCTGTAATGGAACGTGAAGAAAGGAGACAAAGTGGACCCCTCCTCCACCCCCAAGTGAACTGGGGTTGGACACACTACACGTGAAAAAAACCCCAAACCAATCAACTAACCAAAAAACCCCCACCAAAACCCCCAAATACCCAAAAACCTTACAGATGAAGACAGAAGCTATCTTTGCTAAGGTTCTTTTACACTTAGTACATCCTGTGACTTTCACTGTCACTGAGCATCTTCTCAAGAGCTGTATTTTTAATGTTTATTTTAATACATTCAGGTTAGCATCACTTTACAGGATAGCACCTTGGCAAGAATGTGTATATGTGTGTGCCTCTGACCTTATGTTGTTTTTCTTGGTTATTTCCAAAGGTGTGTGATAGAAAAGGCTATTGATGGGCAGACTGTGTTCAAACTCACAATCTCTGAGAAAGAGACCATGTTTTATTATCGCACAGTAAATGGTTTGCAGCCACCAATAAAAGTAATGACACTGGGGAGAATTCTTGTGAAGAAATGGATTCATCTTAGTGTGCAGGTGAGTAAAATAAAAACTATTTAATATTTGTTGAAATACAATATTTGTGTGAGAATGGTATAACTATAAATATAAAAGAATAAATTGGGGGATGTAAATGATAACTCTTGAGTCTTGTAGGTAAGAATCTTAATTTGAGAGCTCATTTTGAGGCAATTGCTGATTTAGCACTGGAAAGAAATGCTGTTCCCATTCTTCTGAACGAGTAGACTGAACAGGGCTGAAAATTATCACCTTTAAGAACATGAGTATATGAGATGAAGAAAAACTACTTATATCTAACATTACCAATTAGTCTTGGGTCTCAGATTATTTCCTAAAAAAGAGAAAGTCATCTTGATCTATGCATGCTAATTTACTTATCTTACAGAGGTGTGTCCCATTTAATTTTAAAATATTCTTACAATGCACGTAAGTAAATTTGTGAGTTTGTGCAGGATCTGCCAAAGTAATAAGTGACAGAGCTATTCCCTCTTATTTTAAAAATATGGTTCAGAATTGTTAGAGCACAATCCCTGTGTTCTAAGAGTCTTCTGTTGACATAACTTTTTAATAAGTGTACAAATATCCACTGAGGATAAAGCAAAATTGAGTTTGTTAAAATTTAGACTGTATGTACCAAAATCAGTAAACAAACACAGAATAAATTAAAATTCAGTTGTTTGCATGTCTTGTAATTCCCAAAAGACACCCTAGTAAATTCTATTTGTAAGCCAAGTTCAACTAATAATTATAAAACACAATTATCAGGTATTGAAATGTTTATCTTCTCCTTCCTTCATTTCCTTTATCCGTTCTATTAAATTTCATTTGGTCTGCAGCACAATCAAGAATAGTTTTGCTGCTTTCTTGAAACTTGCTAAAAGGTATTGACTGTGATTTGGATTTTTAGTGCTGATCTTGTCACTTGTAAGAGGTATCTAAGCTGATGTCTTTATTTTTTTGCAGTTTTCTTTTTTCCAGGGTAACAGCATGGTAGTGCGAATAAGGTTTGGGCTGTTGGATTAAAAGAGTGACCTTAAAGTAGAACTAATGAACTTTACACTTCAAACACTCAAGGGTGCTATATTACTGCTGTTGCTGTCAGCTGCATTTTGTACTAGCCTCAGAAATTGCTAAAGCCTGGGAGAGCCAAGTGAGGAGTGAAAGGGTTGGTTAAATGCACACATATATCTTGAATTATATTGCAAAGAAACCTGAAGCACCCTGTAGAATCTGGTCCTTTGTTTCTCTGAGGAAAGTTGTTCAATTCATAGCAGGAGTAAAGAGGCATAGCTTCTAGAGCCTTAAAGGAACTGCAGGCTTAATACCTTTTCTAAGTTTCTGAGCTCAAGGTAGAACCTTATGGTCTGTGCTTTGTGGTATTGTAGGATTCAGCTTTCCATTAAAGGTGATAGTGGCTGCAGCATGATCCATTTTTCCCCAGGACTGGCTATGAAACTTTAGGCAAAGGTTTGGGGGTTTTTTTGTATTGTTTTTCTTTTAGCAGCTGTCCATTGTAAGTGGAGATATAAATGCAAAATGAGAATATGAGAGAGACCATACAAATATACTCAAAAGTAACACACATATGGAAGTGTCTGTGTCTTCAGACAGTAGTGGTATGTGATAATGATATGTATGATACTGATTCAGGCCAAAGGTCTCCAAGCCAAACAGTCAGTAGGAGCTGGGGGCCTGCAAACAAGGGAGTTACCATGGTCTGTGAGAAAAACTGAACTATTTGTACATAGATGCTGTTCTACAGACACTGTGATGGAGGATTGTGAAGTATTGGTTACAGATGTGAATTTAGAGAGAGGAAAAATATGGTAGGATTGCAGATATGTTTGGAATTCAGGTGTAAGTGCATATGCCTACTCAGGAATGATGACAGTGAATGCTAAATGGTGGAATAGCACCAAATAGTAATTAAATGATAAGAGGGAAGGAAAGAAGAAAGGATAGCAGAGATTGAAAATAATTTCTTTGGAATAAAATAATTCTAGGGAAAGAGAAAGCTAGTAAATTAATTCTACTGAGGTAATCTAGGAATTTAAATCCTTGGGTTTGTATTTAGATGTGTAATTCATTAGAGGCAACTGCTATTAAGAGCTGTGTCATTGCAGAGACTTATTTTCCAGTTCATAGCTGGGAAATTTAAGTTCTACTAACAAAAGCAGGGCCCAAACATTCCTGTATGTTCTGCATGAAAGGTTTCTTCATCAAGTAGCTGCTGAAGCAGAAAGTCTGGATACACCAGCTTTGTTAAGTGATGAGGGCATTATCAGAGATGTAGGTCTCAAGAATAATGATGAGCATTCATAACTAAAGTCAGATGAAATAGAAGAATAAACAGTTCTTTGGTTCTTTAAGTACACTTTTGGGTTTCAAAGAGAACAAACAAATAGAACTATTTTAATAAAACAAGGTAAGCTATGGAGTCCAGAATGGAAAAAAAAAATTGAATGGAAAAAAAGGCTTGGAGGTTGTTAAAAATTAATATAATATAATTAAGAGAAATTTCTGCCCTTAAAGTGAAAAAATGGATATGTAGTCTCCAGGCTTATCTGAGTAAATAAACATCTCTGCAGTTAAAGATGGCAGAGTGTGTGAGCACTGGGAAATGGGGAAGCAAATTCACAGAGAATGCTGTGTAGGAATAGGAATAGAACTAGAATTATAAAGACGTTGATCTGAATTAAACTGTCAAATGGTAAAAAGTTTTTATGATTTTTTGGTTTTGTGTAAGAAGGCAAGACCTGTGTATAGTGGAAGTGTGCTTGAGATTAAGGATGGTTTGAGTAAGGTCCCCAGAATAAATAAATACTTTACTTCTGTTTTTAATACCAAGAGTCACAGAGCAAACCCAACCTGGGTAACAGAAATTAATATATGGAAACAGAAGTGATCATGAAGCGGTAGAATCATGAATTTGCAAGGTTATTGTGTATGTGCAGCTGCAATCAGATGGTCATTGTCCAAAAATTACAAAAGAACTGGTACATAAAATTCTTTGACAAAGAGATACTCTCTGTAAATCTACAAAGTCAGAGGTGCAACTGTAATGCTTATATTTAGGAAGAGTGTCTTGCATTGATGCCAGCCAGCAGTCATGCACCTGGGCCCTCCTCACCTCTGCCAATGGAACAGGGGAGACAATAGCAATAGCAAAAGTGAGGAAAAACTCATGAAGGAAAAGAGTCTGGGAGGGAAGAAACGGTGTTAAGGCAATGACTCACCACCTCCCACAAGCAGACCACTGCCCAGCCAATTTCTTAGCAGCAGGCCACCTTGGAAGTAAAATCCCTGTCTCTTCAAATTCCTTCATCTACCCCAATTTTTGTTGCTAAGCATGAGATTATACAGTATGGAATATCCCTTTGTCCCAGCTGTCTCCCTTCCTACTTTCTTGGCCCAAGCCTGGCTTACTGCTGAAGTGGGATGGGGAGTCAACGTGGGAAAAGAGAAAGGCTTGACACTGGGCAATCTCTCTTCAGCAATAACTAAAATATTAGAGTTTTATCAATACTGTTTTAGCCACAAAATTGGAACACAGCACCGTCCAGGGTGTTGTGAAAAAATTTAACTCCATCCCAGCCAAAGCCCGTATCAAGAGGAAGGAAAATGGATTTTGGCAATGCAGACCTATTTGTCTTGACACAGTGGCATATGAGGATTTAGAAAAGATCTTTGAAGAAATAGATAAAGATGTGGAGCTAAATGAAAAAGGGGATAAAATGCAGCATGGATTTACTATAGATAGCTCATCACTGTCTAACCTCTTAGCTTTTTTTTGATGAGAAAGCTGATTTTCAAGCAAAGTAAATGTGTCGGATTTCCTCTATCTGGAGTTCAGTTTAGCATTGATGTGACAACCTATGAGAAGTTGTAGGGTCAAAGGGAATGCTCATGGGAAGAGTTGGCAATAGATACTGCTCAAAGGAACTTGCTTATAATCCTGGGGAGAGGGGAAGCAAAAACCCTGTTGAATTGTTTGAGAATGTTTTTGGACCAGCCTTGTGTTACATTTTTGTTAATGATCTTGGCAGAAATATTAAGAGTGCACCAATAATACTAGCTGGTAACAGACATAATCAGAAAGAGGAATAGTAAGATGTCACACAGAAAGAATGACATGGCCAAAAAGACTAGAGGAACTGGCATGAAATAAAATTGGTATTACAAAATGCAAAGTAGTAGGTAATCATTAGAGAATTGCTGAAGTAGGAGGAGATGGTAATTCATATCAATCCATAGTTACAGGGTGGACTATGGAATTTTTCTTCTTTTTATTCCTTTTCTCTGCAATATTACTGTGACAGCCACTGCCAGCAGGATGGTGGACGTGAGTCATTAATAATCTTGGAATGGACTGTTGAAAAAGCTACTTGAGACGAGATGGTATCAGTCTAAGACTAACTTCATACTTTTTAATAGTTTTTGCAGTCTTCTTAATATGCAGTCTATTGCTGACAGAGCTATTGGCTATTCATTTCTTTGCTCTTTATACCCAGTAAACATTTGAGAAAAATCAAGCTTGAAAAGATCTGCTTAGCTAAGTTGAAGTGAATTTTGACAATTATTCTCCTGCTCTTTGATTAATATGACTTACTGTTCTCTAATGATGTCTACGTTTATTTTCTACTGCTTATGATTTGTAAAGTAAGTTATTTTTTCATTTTGCAATTTCAAACCATTTTTTTTGGTGGTTTTTGGTTTTGTTTTTTTTTATACAGCCAGAATTTGTGAGTCCCGTTTCTTTGAAATTACTGCTGCTATTCTAGTTGATTTCAGTTGGTGAGGATTAAGTCCTTCAGGCTTCTGAAAGTTTTAGGGTCATTCTATGTGTTTCATCTTGATTTAATGATATTTTTCACTGTATATTTTTAGGTGTATATTAGTAGAAACTCTGAAGGTACACAGTGGAGTAAAAGATATATAGCCTTAACTTAAAAGAATCTGATATATACTCTGAAGTGAAACCTCAGAAAAAGTTAAGAAAATCTTAACTTTTAAAGAAATAAAAAATTTGAAAGCATAGCAACACATAATTAAGGCCAATTGTGTATCTTATTATCTCTGCAAAGTGAAACCAAAATCAGATTTATGCCACTCTGTAACAGCAGCTCCATTGTGTATTTTCTTTTTCATTTCCACTGTTAAGAGTCTTTCACTTTCCCTTTGATACTTCAGAATTTATTTAACCAATTAAGAAGAGTGGAATTTAAACATGAATTTGCAGATACAGCCAAGGCTGCTGAAACAGGAGATTCTTTGAGAACATGTCAGATTGATGTTTTGGTTTCATATTTAGTGTCTGCAATTATAAAAATAGTCTTTTTACTAGCCTTTATTTTGCCTGATCATATCTGTGTAACTCTGCCATGTTTTGGCAGACTATAGAACATTAAAAGCTTTAGAAAGTAAGTTTAAAATCTAAATGCAGAGAGGTAACCGTGACTGAATTACTCTCCTGGGAGGAAAATGCTCTTAGAGTGCCTATTGAAATCAGCATTATCATTTCAATACATGTCAAATATGAGTCATTTCCTAGTTTAGGCAAAATTTCTTTATAAATCTTTAAATCTTCCAGTTCTTTCAAGAAAAGGTTAAAGTACTTATGATTTAATGAGACCGCTTTACATCATAACTGTTTGACTATCAAGAGAAAACTTGTCCTTTTCAATTTGTGAAATCCTTTTATTTTCTGCACAAGTTTTTGAATACTTTAAAATTTATTTTAAAAGCAAAGATCCTGAGATTTAAAAGCAGGGAGGCAAACATTTATTCTATACACTCCCTGTGTATGTATTACTAAATAAAAAGTGTTTTAAACTATATAGTCCCTAAGTTTAGTAAGGACATGAGACAGCATTTTAATTTAATAAATCACTTTGATCTGAAAGTAAGTGTGAAGTCATCACTTACTATCTATTAGGATTAGTTTGTCAGTCCCAAGAAGGGAGGGGAGAATTTGCATCAATTCTACATATTGAACCTTCTTGTCTGTTAATTGCAATTATGTATTGACAATATTTAGGAGGATGCAGTCCATCCATATGGTTGGTGCTATGCTCCTGCCAGACAGTGGAAATAAAACTCACATTACAGTCTGTAATGTGTTTGAGTGTCTGTTTAGAGAACTGTTCATAGACACAATGAGCTATGCTCTCTTGGCAGCTGGTTCAGCATCCCTAACCCTAACCAAACCAGGCCATTCAGATACCCAGGCTGAACTTGCAGCCTTGGGGTTCTTGGATGTTACTATGACTTTTTTTTGTTCCTGTGTCCAGAAGTCCTACTGTGATTTTTGCCTCTTTTCCTCCTGTTCCATGGGTGCTATGATGCTGACTGTGTTGATTTGAAAGCTCTGTTGTTGTAGCTTCAGCTTCTTAGGAAACTGGGATATTTCCTAGATGCCTCTATCTACTCTTCACTTATAGTGTCTCTTAAATTACTTCCTTTCTTTCCTGAATATAAGTTTGAATACATTTGCAGATTTAAATTTATAGTCTAACAGCTGCCTGGGAATACAAGACAAGGAACTTCATCTATGCCAAGATTTTAATTTCAGAGAATGGCAAAAATACAGGTTTTGTCAATGCCATCTTGACTGCATTCTGGAAGTTGTGAATGTGTTTTTTCAATTGCAATTGCAAATCCCACTGAAGTCTGCCCAGACTCTGTTATACATGGTAAGAATGGAATTAAGCCTTTGTATAGCCAGTGTTGAGAGGAGGTAGCGTTGAATGGTTTGCCTGATTTGTGTGGAGAGTTTCAGACAAGATTTGAAAACCATCAATTTTCAATTTGTTTTTCAAGCAGTTTGTTTCCTTATACAAGAGTATGCTGCAGCCAATTAAATTGTATTTTTAATAATGAAAGCACTATGTT
The DNA here is from genome assembly GCF_001604755.1 of Lepidothrix coronata. Classification (NCBI taxonomy): domain Eukaryota; kingdom Metazoa; phylum Chordata; class Aves; order Passeriformes; family Pipridae; genus Lepidothrix; species Lepidothrix coronata. The sequence continues at coordinate 5,532,153 of NW_016690218.1, forward strand.
AAGAATGATTTGCCTCCATTTTTTCCTCTAGCCTCAAATCTTTAAGCATCTCGCAGTTCTTAGAGTTGTATTTTTGATGTCTGGTGTGCTTTTGCTTTTTTAATTTAATTTTTATTTTATTAGATAAAATTGAGTAAAGTAGAGATAAATAATGGTTTGTGCTGCTCCAGAAAGGGGGGGCAGGGCAGGGGTGGTGTTGGTGTTTAATTAGGAAATAACTTTGAGTCTTCCTAAACATACCACAACTTCTTTTTTTTAGGGTAATTAATAGCTGGGAATCAAAATTCTTGTGGCCATTGTAATATGCAATACATCTGTGTCTGTCATGTGTAGTTGAAGTTAAAATGTAATTTTAAGTATATTCTTTAAAAAATTGTTGTTATTTAAGATTGTGGTGGCATATTAATCTAAAAGGTATGTCACACCAAATGCAAGTAGCTTGCCTACTTCTTAGAGAGAATGTTTGGAAAGGTGTTCTTTATGTGTTCAAATTCAATATTAAGAATAATAGTAAAAATTGTGTAACTGGAGTTAGAAGAACTGAAAGAGCTGTGTGTTGTTTAACAACGTCCTGTGAATTAAGCTGATCATTAGAATCAACTATTTTAAGAGTGCTAGAACTATGGACTCCTACTGGGAGGTATAAAAACAATATTTTAACTAGATAGCCCTTGCTTCTGAACTAATCTCTTAAATACATATTTATGTATTTTGAGTGGGTTCAGATATGTATTGCTTTGTAGAACTTTAGGAACACTCCTGCAGCTGATGAATGCTCTTTCACTTGTATGTTTGTGTAGGGAGAAACTTGGAGAGTTTGGAATTGTCTCTGTGTACTTGATCCAGCTCTTGTTATAAAACGTTAGGACGACACTCACAGGGTACATCTACTTTATCAGTTTTGCGTGTGGAAAGGGTTCTTGTTGATACAGGTTTGCCTTCTGTCTATTTGGAGTCCTGTGTTACTGAAGAGCCCTGCTGATATGCTTGAATTTGATTCCCTTTTGGAGAGACCAAACTTGTAGTTTTACAGTGCAGTATCAGCATTTAGAATATACCATTTGCAAGGTGGGCAGAAGGTCCTCCGTCAGGTAGTTTTTGGCACAACATACAGCATGTGAACAGAAAACTGGCAACTGGTTTTGAAGTCTTTGCTTGTAAAGATGGGTCACAGATATTGTGAACCATTGTCCTTCCCTCTTTGTGATGTGCTAGTTGCTAAATGTTTTCACAAGATACTTGAAACTTTTTTTGATGAGTCTAAAATCTTCATGAGCACAGCCAAATAGAGCAGCTTCTGCTTTTGGATTTTTGTTTTATTTTATTTGCTTCTTTGTTTTTAAGTAATCGCTACATTTCAGGTTTTTGTAGCTTAAAGACAGACTTAAGTCAGAAGTCTGATCAAGAAATGGAATATGAAACTTTCAGATTGTCCTTTGTGCAACCTCCATTATTTGTGTGTAAACTCTCTCACATCTCATGTTAACATCTGTGCATGCAGCAAATGGAGGGTGACATTAATGACACGTGTAGATCTCATATGATGCAAAATCCATGTGTGGTGGTGGCAGTCCACAGGAGGCATCTTGTGATAAGACTTCACATGTATCATCTTCTCATGGAAGAAAAGAATATTTCCTGGCACTGAACAACTTGTCAGCTTGGCTAGAAGGTAAAAGGTTCTGGGATGAAAGATGAGGAGGAACTCCTCCCGTCCCTGTATCTCATTCCAGTGCCTCAGCTCAATAATGCTGTAATTTTTGCATCATTTAAGGACTACTGTGTCGGTTGGACAGTCTGTCTAGATAGTCTGTCTTGAAGTATGAAAGAAGAGTAGATGCACAGGCACAGCTTTCTTTTAGATATATCGCTGACCTATTTTCTGACAATCAGTGGTTTTGAAGCTTCTTAAGCTAGACTGTATTGAGTAGCCACTGACTGACCTGTTTTTAGTTTAATAGTCTAGTTCTTTTTCTTATAATTTATATATTGGCATATATATAATTTATATTTTGGCATTGCAGTCTTGTGGCAATGACTTCCACATATGGAAATATGGCTGTATGAAAGTGTTCTTTATTTTAAATCTGCTGTCTGATGATTTCTTTTTGTCAGTCTTTTGTTAATTTCTTTCTATTTGCGATTCCTATGCTGTTTGATACGTTGATTATAGAACTTGATCACGTGTTTTAATTGTTTATAAACAAGATCTCTCCTTGTATTGAAGCCATTCTGCAGTTTGTTCATCCTTATTGATCTTTTCAAAACTTTTGGGGTTATATGGGGATGCAAGGGTCAGAACTCCACTTATTGTTCCAGGGACTTTGCACTGTTAGTTTCTAAACAATAAAGTTTTATGGTTTTATTTTTCATTTCTTTCCCAATAAGGAATGTGTTTCCTCTTTACTCATTAGTGAATGACTCTCTACAGTAACTGCAAGACTGCTTGGAGCAGCGACAGTTCAGAATTTAGTATTATGTTTACATGGCTAAGAATATATTTCTCTTGTCTACTACCTTCAGGTTAACACATTTAGTCTGCTGCTTTGTTGTCTGTTCGTTAACAATTTTGAAATCCTTTGTAACTTTGAAGTAAGCTTTGACTTTCACTGTCCGGATGCATTCACTCCATCCTTTTTTACCTCACTAGCTACTGTTTTCAAGCCTATACAAAATGCTAAATAGCAGAGATTGTTTGAGTTGATAAACTACTGTCAGTGTGAAATGTGACCATTTAATCTCTCTCAAGTTTGAAACCTTTCTAGAAAGCCAGTGTATTATATTGGTTAGTTCTTCCTTATTCACATGTATCTTTACTTCAAAGAATTCAAATTGGATCTAGATTTTTTTTCCACAAAAGTCACGTTGCCTTTTCTAGTGTACAATATTAATCCATGTGCTTTTCCAACCAGTTCTCCCAGTGCAGACTTGATTTGATGGATTCTCAGAAGAAATGGTCCAAGACCTAGTCATGCATCACGTCTGTAATTTTAATTTCCACGTTGTTCTTTGCTCTGTGCAGGGTTAATTGAAAATAGGTTTTGGGGTTTGTTTTTTTTTTTTTTTTCCTGCTGCTTTTCTGATCTTCCATTGAATCTGAAGGTGCTCTTTTTATTTTAAAAAATGTGCTGGAATACCAACTTCTGTAATATGTTTTAATACAGTAAGCTCGTGTACTTTATGAAAATTTGAACTTTCTTTAAGGCATAGCAATACTTTTTCAGTGGTATGATCTGTGTAATTCCTGACATTCAGGTTCAGACATCTTAGGCTTTAGATTTCAAAGACAGGCATATTTTGTCACAATCTACATTCTACATGCATGCTTAGTTAGGACATTTCTGTTTTAGATACTTTATTTTTTACCCTCAACTTTTGGTTTCTTTCCTAATTTGATATACAAAGAAACTGGCTCTATTTGGGTATAGGAGCAACTGACCCTTCTTTGATTCTGTCTCTTCCAGAAAAGTGTCTCAATTCTGAAATGACCTAAATCCTTTTTTCCATGCACAGTTTGTGTGCAGAATCATACAGCCTTGCTTGTCTGACCCTTTATGATACTGGCAGCATTTCAAAGAATGTCACTGGCTTTTGTCTTCTGCCTCCTGAGTAAAAACCAAAATATTTTCCTCCCTAACCTCTCTTCTCTCGTTTCTGGTGGTGTTTAGGTGTATCCTTGCTATTGACTGTAATCGTAGATGGCCTATATGTCATGTGAGGTTCATCGTCCTTGCACCTGTAAGCAAAGCATCAAGTGATATTCAGTGGCAGCACAGAATAAACCATCAATATTTCTCCTAATCTGACATTTCAGAACTGCAAACTTCTAGTTTTTTCCACTGGAATTCTTACCCTTGAAAATTTATAGTCAATACTTGTAGATATGAGCCTCTCTCTTTCTAGCTTGATGACAGTGTCCCATGGGACTTATGTGGTTCTTGGAATCAGGACTGGTAAAAGAAAAAGTCTGTCATCTTTCCGAGCTTCTCTAGGTGGCCTACTTGAGTCTTGATAGTAGATACTCTGTTTCTTCAAGTTAGTACTGACTTGTGCCATATAGATGGACCTCTTTTCTGTAAGTCAGATAATTATGCATGTAGCAAGTTGGATTGCCATTCTTCTGCTGGACTTCTGAGTGTATTTTATTATGTTTGAAGGCCCTCTATCTTTTCCTTATATTGTGTTTGTTGACATCCTCGTCTATGCTGTTGTTCAGGAATCTTCTTGGCCTTTCTGTGCCTTAGCTTGAGGCCTGTACACTAAAGTGCAGAGGGCACTGCTATGAATTTTATGACCAGCCTCCCCTGATCCTCTCCTGGCCCATCTCTAGCAAAATGTGGTTGAGGGAGCTCCTGCATAAACTATTTCCTTTAGCTTTTTCCAACAATAAGCTACCAAAACACTGTCCTCCAAAGTCAGCTTTGGTCTGTGTTCCATTAACAGCACAGTTTGGATCTATGGCAAAGCTTGGCTGGTAAGATTCTTAGTAAGAATGCTCTGGAGAAAAGCACTTATTCAAAAACTGAAAATTGAAGCTTACAGTGAATTGTCATCAAAAAGATAGTTGGAGAGTTACATTACAAAGGAATACTTGAATGACCATTTCTAAAGGACTTTGTGATGGAGGGAAGAAAGCAGGGCACAGAGGAGGAGGGAAGGGCCTGAAGTAAGGTTGTGGGGAGGAATATGAGAGGAATCAAAGGCAGAGTTTTATGGCTCCTTGACCATGAAAAGAGGCTAAGCCTTGAAAGAAAAGATGAGACTTTATTTGCAAAAATCCCTTAACTGGATACATGAACTTTTGTGGCAAGGCATTCAAAGGGCAAGAATAATTGCTTTCTTCTTATGCAAATCATCAGCCAAAAAAGACAGAGGGATAGATTTTCAACCTTTCAGTCCCAGCAGAGCTGTTTCAGTTGTTGTGGAACGAATGTACCCTTGTGTTATATTTGGGAATGACTTACAAGTCCCAGTACTGAGTGGTGCAGAATGGTGCAAAACTCTTCCGATATAATCAATTCAAAAGACTAAAATTTAATATGCAGCTGATATTGTAATACAGGGCTAATAATTGTATATTAGTAACAGCTTCCCCCTTCGTTTGTGTGGATATCTGCTTATTCTTTGACTAGTGAAGCACAGAGACTTTATTCAGAAGGGATATTTCATTTGACATCTACATCTCATCTGTAATTTACGTGATTACAAGTAGTTTGTGAAAATTCTGAATCAGTGGTTGTGCTGTAATTTAAATAGAGGGAGCAGAGAGAAAATGTGCATTGTTATGAGATTATCTAAAATGTACTTTCAGACCTTTTGTTTCAATTAATTTTGGCAAGTTTACGTAACTGTTTTAGCTACTAAGAAGCAGCTTGTTGAATCCTTAATACTTGTCTCCTTTCATGTTACTATAGTGATCATTGGATGTTGGGTCTGATTTGTTCTGTGACTTGGGGAAAATAGAGTCATTATGAAGCAGGAAAGCAATTGTTCTCTGTGTATTTTCAGATCTGATGGCTAGGATCCTCTGAAGTTTTTTTATTTGGAACTCACTTACAGCACAGGAGTCACTTATTAAACCTTTCCATGTAGAAAGGACAGAGATTGATCAATGGTTAAAATAGTTGTAGCAAAGCTTATTTGTTAATTATTTTGGTTTTTAACAGAATCTGTTTTTGCAATTTTGAGCTCTTGGCTTCTCTCTGCCACTCCCCTGCCCAGATATATTTATTCTGTCCTGAGGCATCCCTAATAGAGTGATACAGCTCTACTGACACTGGCAGTAGAGAATATTATTCATTGGTACAGTGCTGGTTGAATAGAAAGTGGAAAGCTGTAGTTAACAATTTTAATACTGCTTCATACTACTGAAATACTTTTGAAGTACTGGCCAACAAAAGATTAAATGAAAATTGCCAGTCTAAAATTATAATGCATAATCTGTAACAAAAAGGTCACTAATCTGTGATTCAACTGTTTGTTTTAAAATGTTTGCTTTTAAAAATACTATTTCCTAAAAATACAGACCATTTCAGAAGCTGTCTCTTTTCACATTGATCTTTCTTTGTCTTCAGCCTGGTTTATCAGATAACTGAGTTTGGGTTATATTGCTCAATTTTTAACACAGTACTAAGATTACCCCATCCAAAAAATTAACATGTTTCTTATTTTGGTACTTGCATTTTTGCATCTTAAACACTTTGTTTTTGAAATAGCTATTAGTTTTTCTTAAGCCTGTAAACTGTCTTATAGATTGGTCTGCATTCCAGTTGCTTTCCAATTTGGCTATTTGGGGTCAAATTTATATTAATATATAGCTTGATCTTGAACAGAGTTAATTGCTTCAAGGAGCACTCTGGGGTTCCATGTTCCATCCCCCCTCCCACCTCCCCTTAAAAAAAAATAAAAAAAAATTATGTTGTTCTTCAGGGAATTCAAGCTGAACTAGTGAATATATTCACAAAAAGAAAGACTTGGATTGAAGGAAAACCATTTCCTGCTGAGAAGGGATTAACATTGTAGGAGATAGTAAAAAAGAAAAGTAAAGGAGGGCAAAGAGAAAAGCTAAATATCTTTTATACAAATGCTAGGAGCATATGTAATAAGACTGCTGAATTGGAGTGACATGTTTTCAAGGATAAGAAAGATATTATTGGAATAAGAGAGACAACCAGGAAAATGAAGGGGGATTTAAAATGCCAAGATACACAGTTTCAGGGAAGGGAGAGTTAATATAAAGCTGGAAGAGATGTAACAATATTGCTGAGGGATGATACTCCATCTGCAATCTGCAGTAGGAAACGCTGCTGCTCTCACCCCCTCCTTTTTTTCCCCCCCCTATATTTCTTTAAACTAAGTTCAGTGGTTTGCGTGCAAGTTTAATGTAATTGTGATTCTTGGCTGTTGCACTAGACTTGCAGGTGATCAGAAAATAAAAGCCCAAGCAATAAAAATATTTAAGACATAGCAGTCCCTAAGAAAACCAGAACTTTGATTTGAAGAATGCTGGAGTATTGAGGAGGAGAAAGAAGGGAGACATTGTTAGAGATCAGTTATCATATTGACTGTGTTAAACTACAAATGAGAGCATGTTTCCACTGTTGCTGTAAGGTTGTTGCCTTTATATGTTAATGAAACAATATAGAATATTGTAGCTGCTATGGAAAGATTGCAAATATAAATCTGTATATGAGGATAAGACGCAAAATCAAATGATCAAAAATCATGAAATTTGAAATGGTTGTGGGGTGGGGGTATGTGCTGGATGGAGAAAGCAGCCCTAAAGTTATTGATTTTAGTAAAGCTAACTTTGAAGGAAAGCAAAATGCTCCTGGGGTTTTTGTCTGCAATCCTGTGATGAATGGGAAATCCACTCCACACAAGTAGAGAGTACATAGTGTATAAAACACGGAGAGAGGCTGCAATTAAAATTCATCCCAGTTAAGTCAAGAAAAGGAAAGGCCGATATGGGCCTGAGGCAAAAGAAGGAAAGGCAAAGACACAACTTGCCCCTCCCGACCTTATGCTTTTTCCTTCCCCTTCGCTGTTCTTTACCATTTCTTCTACTGTCCCTTTATCCTCTCCAGCCCTTCTGTTTTAAGACAGTTCTGTCACTGTGGTCCCCTGTTGAGGTTTCTTCCTCAAGTCTCCTGTTTTTTTCACACTGGATTTCTCAGAGTTTGAGCATAACCGTTCAGAGTGCTCATAACACGGACATGAATCTTTCTCCCCTCTTCCCCCCCAAGTCACTTACACTGTGCATCCCCTTAAACATGGTTGCAAGCTGTATGTAGTAGATGTATTTCTTCTTCCCCAACTGCCTTTGTTTGTGAATCTGGGATGATTTCAATTTACTGTAAGACAAGGAGGAGCTAAAGCTAGGGAAGGCAAGCAGGGGGATAAGTAACAACTCGTGTAGATGGTGTGGATATATAAAAATTTTTAGAAAAAGACACTGTGCTCTGATGGAACATCTGCCACTGAAATGGCAGTTCTCTGAGAGACAGGAGTGAAACAGGCGCATACATGATTGCAGGTGGTATTCCTTTCTTTTGTGTAAAGTTAGAACACAAATTGTTTCTTCTTTTGGGACCCAATATGCAAGTTGCTTTATTGTACAACCTCCCACATGCACATGTTATCAGACATCTTGTTTCAAGCTGTAAAGAACAGATGTGAGAAGAAAAGTAACTTTAACATATTTGAGGTCTGAATTTGGGCAAGTGTAAAATGACATTGCTGAAGTTGAAAGCAGTTTATAGGAGCTGAAGATCTGGCCCTTAACTAATGCAAACAGTTTGAACAAATTTTTATCTGGCATTTTATGTTTAAACAGTGAACAAAGATGATAATGGCAAAAGTGGATTTTGGAGAGAGATTTAATGGGACACTGGTGGAAGATTGAGTGATCTTTTTCTTTCAGTCTGTCTGTATTCTCTCCTTTTTTTTAAAATTGCAGTGATTTGTTAACTGCAGAAATTGGCAACAGGCAGAGAGGATGACCATGCAGTCTTATGGCATCCAGCTGATGACCTGTTTCTGAAGATGGTATGAGGGATGATAAAGTTTAGTTCCATGTATATTGTGATGATAGTTGCATCTATATTTAAAGCTTTCTGTCACTGAAGCACTCTTGGTGTTGTCAGATGTCTATTGGACTGGATGAGCTGCAACTTCTTGCAATTGAATGTCAATAAGACCAAAGCAATTTTGGTTGATTCATAGCACCAGCTTAAGCATATTCACTTGCACAGATTACATTTGACAGATAGTTACCTTCAGCTGAACTCTGTGGTTAGAAGCCTTGGTATATTCTTGACAGTGAGCTTAGAGCTGATGCCTTATGTTTATTTCATATCCTGTTTTTGCCTTCCTAATACTGCATGTGTATGTCTACATTTAAATAAATTCACAGCTGAAGTACTAGTCACTCCACTTGTTATCTCTGGACAGAATGTTGTGATAAGTCAATTCCAGATTTTAAAAAAATGGTGGGTTTTTCCCATTTAGGCAGTTTTAATTTCAAAAGCTATCTAATCAGGAATTTTTTTTTTTTATCAGGAGCTCCTGGAAAAGTGTCTGTCAAAGTCTAACAACAAGAGTATAAGAAAGAAAGAAAGACGTAGAGGATATAAGCAAAGATGAAAAAGTGTTTTTCCTTTTGGAATGTTTTTCTGGTATTCTACCAGTTTTCTGGCCTGCAGGGAAAATATAGTCAGCACAGGTGTTCTTACCCTATTATGTTAGTGAAAGTTAAAATCCTCTGGATTCTGCAACAAGATTGTGCACAGTGTCATCAAATACCGATGTGTGTTAGCATCCCCTCTAAATTTTGTAAAGAAAGGCATCTGTCCACATAATTTCTCATACTGGCTCTAAAATAGTCTGGGTTAATATACAGTTTCATTCACTGATTTGATTAGTTGATCCTGTTTTTGGTGAACTTACATATATTGCAACTTCATTTGGAGCATACCGAAGAATTAAACTTTTGAATTATTTCAAACCATTTTCCTGTGTGGGCTCCTGGTCAGCTTAAAGGAGCATCCTGATTTTGAAGAAAAATTCAATGACTTAATGCCAAATAGCTCATCTGTATACTCTTTCCACTCACAACTTCAGTTTCTATTGTTAAAGGCTAAAGGTGATTTTTTTATAGAGCTTAAGGAGGTTCTGAAAGGGAGATCTTGGAGTTTTTACTTCCTTCTCTCAGTGAAGAATAGCATTGCAGCATCCTTGAATTTTGATATGGAAAAACAAAAACTAAAATACTTAGCAAATTAAAACAGTTGCAGTTGCATACTGGTACGTTCTGGTGAGCGAACAGAGTTGACTTTATAGCTTTGGCAACAGTTGAATAATGAATCTCAGCCTAGAACTATGTTGGCAGGTCTTCTTTCTAAAAATGACGGAATGGTTGTAAGTAATCTCCCCTAACCATGGATGCTAACTTAAGCACTTCCGTTTTGAAAATCATCATAATAAAGTCTCTGTGCTGTTACTTATGTCAGTGGTGGCAATGAAAAGCCCCAAGCCCTATTTGTTTTCTTCCTGTAAAATGCTCTTTGTCCTGAGAACCAAAAATGCGTGAAAAGCATCACATTGAAACCTACGCAGAAGCCAGGGTTGCAGCTTGCCTCTTATCATCGTTGGCTCTTGTCCTTCAATCTTGCAGCTAAGTTGCTTCAAAGGCTTGAAATACAGAGCGGTGGGTAGTAGGTTTGGGTTTCCTTGGAGGTGCAGAGTTCTTACAGTTTGAAAACTTCATTTTTTGCCACGTGAAGGTAGCATAGGATTTGAATATGGAAACAGCAGAATTCAGAAAAGTGAATCAAGTCATTTAATAATAGCAGGTAGAATAGATTTTATTATGTATGTAGCTTTTGCATTTGCTATTATATATTGGCAAATTATCTAAAAACAGGATTGAAGATTTGAGATTGTGACAGGGTTCTAGCTGAAGCAGCACCAAGCTCACTGGCAAATTTGTCAGGCAGTTTTTTTGCTGGTGCAGAAGGTACCATTTGTCTGTCAAGTGTTATGCAGATAAATTAGCTGAGCTGCCTTGTCGTCCTGGATATTTTTCTTTAATTTCCACAGCCCTCCCTCCCACAACTCCCCTGTCCCTATTAACATGGTTATTAGCATCTTTTTTTGGTCTGTTTGAGAACAAGTTCCTAGACAAATTCCTCCTGACATATCCTTGTTCTCATATGTTTGCTACATAAATTCATTATCTCTTGCCAAGTTTTAGATCTGCCAAGTTCCCTCTGTGTTGTCTCAATTTTCATTCCAAGTAAAAAAATTAAAATGCAAAGTGCAGAAGACTAAAAGTTAACTCCTTTTATTTTAGGGTTGTAAGCTTTGCCTCTGAGAGGAGGAAAAAAATATAAAAAAAAGGCCACAGGAGAATTTGAAGTATGTAAGACATCTGCCCAAACATCTCTAGCAATAATGTCATCACCATGATAGTCCTTATTCTTGAATTATCCATTCAGCTAAGGTTTTAAATTTGAGTTAGGCTGCATGTGGTACATTGTAAGGAGAGATAATCAATATAAGACTATAGGAGCAGGCTGTGTACTAGTGCTAGTGAGTAATAGGTGGAGTATGAGTTGGCTGATTGTGATGCGGAATCCTGGCTCATCTGCACAGATTGAACTGTGGGAACTACCACACCTCTTTATTTTCTAAAGCAATCATAAGATGGCTGACAGACAGATTGTCTGAAGGCTTGGGAGGAGCAGCGGAGTTTGGGGATCATAGAATGATAGAATATCCTGAGTTGAAAAACACCCACAAGGATCATCGAGTCCAGCTCCTGGCCCTGCACAGGACAGCCCCAAGAATCACATCATATGCCTGAGAATGTTGTCCAAATGCTTCTTGAAGGTTGGTAGACTTAGTGCTGTGACCACTTCCTTGTGGAGCCTGTTCTAGTGGTCAAGCACCCTCTGGATGATGAACCTTTTCCCAGTGTCTAACCTAAACCTCCCCTGACACAGCTTCATGTTATTTCCTCTGGTCCTGGTCACGAGAGAGAAGAGCTCAGCGCCTGCCCTTCCCCTTCCCAGGATAAACTGTTTTGTTCCCTGTTTATATTAATGTTTGAGAAGAATAGTCCTTGGGCACATAGAATCTGCTCCCACCTGTATTCACTATGTTTTTCTTGTTGTTTGGGTTTTTGTTATTATTGTTTTGTAGGTTTGGGGTTTTTTTTAAGCTAAATGTAAATTTAGTAGATTAAAAAGAAGAAATAAATATTAGTAGAATAATGCAAAATAAGAATAAGGCAGAAATGGGTGATAGAGAAGGAGCCTTTGTGATGTATGTTCAAGGTGTAATTCTGCAATTTATTCGGAGAAGGAAGGTGTTGAATTGTGGCAGAAAGTTGTCTGCCATTTATGATTCATCAATTTAGGGGCACATAGATGGTCAGATTTTAAAAAATATGTAAAATGCAGCAGTGTGATTTTTGGTTGCTAGCTCTGCTTATATTACAGCTGAATGTAAGGTTGGATTCATGCTAATGGTTTCAACCTATTTTTTCCCCCCCAAATTCTGTTGCTGAAGTCTGTATCACTGACCTTTCCTCTTCACAGAAATTCATTTATGAAGTATTAAAGCTGTGTGGAAGCCTTTTTAACTGCAGGTTCAGCAAGATTTGCAATTATTCAAGAAAATACTGAAATACATACCTGTGTGTGCCTCATCACTTTGATATGCAAAACCCCTTTACTCTTCTATTAACCATTATGCTTCTGTTTCACACCTGCTTTCGTAAAGATGTGAACCCAAATGTCCCCCAGTGGTAGAATATGCCATATATCTTTATATGAACAGGCAAAAAGAGCATATTTAGACAGGTTGAAGGTGAAAAAAATTTTTATGCTCAAGTTTCTGATTAGACCATTATAACAGCATCACTAATTCTGCTCCTTCCATCTATTGTCTTCCTTCCTCTGTTGTCATCAGTGACCACTGTTGATTTGTTGACTCTATTAAAGTATTCAAGGAAGCCACAGGCCTGTCATTTTGGTCATAACCTTAATCTGTTTTCTCACCTTGGGAGAAAATGTGTTAATACACTGTCTGTTCCTGCAGAATGAACTCATTGAGAAAGTTCCTGATGCAACAAATCTGCAATATGTTTAAGAAGGAAAAAAAAGGTTTTCTGAATCTTGGTTATTTTAACAGATAGCAAGCTATGTTTAGCTGGCAACTTTTGTAAGAACCATACCAAATTCAGTGACAGTAAGCAATTGTAACGGTACGTTGTGTAGTAATTTTTGAGCTGGATGAGTTGCAGCTTCTCCTGATTTCCCATAATCTCTGACTCCTTGTTATTTCTGAATGATTAAGCAAATCATTTATGCTAACTTCTGCTTTAATTTACATCTCTGTAAAGCCTGTGTAACTTTATTTTTTTTTTGGAGTCACTTTAGTTTTTAGGACAAGTAAAGGAAGGGATCATTTCTGCCACAAAATAAATAGCACTTTTTTTTCCTTTTTTTTTTTTTTTTATGCCTTACAGGTAAATTACATAGCTGCCTAATTGCTTCTCATAAAGCACTTTAAAATTCTTCAAATGATGTATCATCTTTATAATAGTTATTTCTATTTCTGAGAAACTACTTGCTGTGCCAATAGAGCTTATTTAAAGGAAAAACAAAACCAAACTTGAGTCTTCTTACGTTTTATTTTTTGTTCTCTTGTTTCAAGGAGAACTTGCTTTTTTACCTCATATTTGAGAAACAGGCCTTGTGTTTTAGTTTGCATTAAATTTTTAAATTTAACTTGCATTTTCATCTAGCTAAATTTGCATTTTTAAATGAAAAATTAGATGCTTTTTTTAAATTTTAATATGCAGATAGCTGAGTTTTGGAATAATCTCGTTTACTGTCTGGTATGTATCATAGATCCCTGAACTGCTTCTTTTTCATCTTGTATGAAAACAGTGGTGTCTATTACATGTAGTGGAATGTATTAATTTCCTAGTATTGGAAGATGCATTTTGGATCCTTGTCCTTGTTTTATGTATGTTGATCAGTCCTGCCCTGATCAACAGGGATCTGCCCTTTGAGACTTTGTATGATGGTCTAAATAGCCATAAGAGCTGAAGTTACAGTCCAAGTGCTTGGCATCACTAAGTTGGCTGGATAACTCAGTAGGCCAGGATTAGTATCATTTGACTTAAATGACTAGAAAAGATTTTTTTTCTTTTATTTTTGGAGCCAGAGTTCTCTTTGTTGTGGAGCTCCTCATTTATGGCCTACGCATCTGGGAAGAAATTCTTCTGGTTTATTAATCTGTCTTGCCAGACAGTGTGATCTAGTTATTAAAACAATAGATGATGAGAAGAAACTTTAAGATTAAATTGTATTTTATGGTTACTAGGAGCTATGATGAATAAGAGTAAAAAGAATGTATGTTCAACCAGTAGAAGAGATTAATGTTGTCTTGAAATAACTCCCTTTAATTTATCTGTAATATTTTAATAAATCTTTCCCATGACTTTAAATATTGGGATAGGAAAGATAACCTATAGGGAAAGATTGTACTAACTGAAAAACAGCTATGTCTTTGGAGCATATAATAATTACAAATTGTAAAATATTTTGGGAAGAGACTCTTGCATCTGTGTGTCATTTGGTGCAGTGAAGCTTTGATCTCTGGATAGTGATCTTGCACTCTGCTATAATATATTTAGGTACTCTTTAGGATTTTTTTTAATAGAACATAAAGGACTCTTTTCTATGTCTCCTCTTCCTATCTTATTTATTAGAAATCATTTTCCACAAGGTATATGGGTAGTTTTGATATTAGAACTGGCTTTTAATGGAAAAATCTTACTAATGCCAAAAGATCATAGTGTCCGCTGAAGAAAGATTCACTTAACTTCATTTATTTTTGCTTAAGTGGTGCAATTCAATTCCACATGGAAGAGACTAAAATTGTCTCAGTTGCCTTTTATATATATGTATCAGGACATTTTGATGACAGAATGATTAATGTGTGTGAAGAAAAAATGTGTGGTGATTAATGTGTGTGAAGAAAAAAATGTATGTTGCTTAAGTGGGCCAGATACCACACATGTACATTGCAGTGTAATAAATGTGTCTGTTATTACATGAAAGACAAAACTTTGTAGGTTGTGGTCTCAGAATTCCCTCAAATTGGCTTTGGCTTGGAAAAGGTCATTGTAGTTCAAGAAAATGGAGTCAATATAACTGTGGTTTTTGTTTGATATCAAAATCTGTTCTGCCTCTGTGTTAATGATGGGGAATATTCAGCTTGGTTTTTTTTAAAGCATATTGCTAATTTTTTTTGTGATACTACTTATTTTTATGATACCTGTTATACTCTTTATTTTTAACTCTTATACTATTTATTTATACATTGATTATACCAATATACATTATACTTATAGATATCAGTACAATACAAGGCTTATGAAAAAAAAAGTGAAAGAAAAAAACCATTGTATTCTTTGTTCAAGGAGCAGCTGTGCAAAATCAGGCAGAATATATCCATGGAAAGCTACTAATATATAGAAACCGTGGCTGACTGGTGAGGTCTCTGAGCTGCTGGTGGTTTGAGATTCAAAAAGTGTTCAGGCACACTAACATACAAGCTTGCCATGCTCTTATATGGCCCCTGCTCCTGCTTTTTGCCGTATTCCCTTAGCCAGTGCAACTGCTCTGAAGTGGAGTATTCAGTTGTGTTGCTTCTTTTTTGCCACACAGATTGCTGCAATACAGTGGAAGTTAGCAGTTCTGTTAGCAGTTAATACATGAAAATATTGGCTTTTGTTCACATGAAAGCTCTGCCTGATCCAAACCAAGTGGAAAAATTCATGTTAAATTTCATTGTTATGTTTTCATGGGTAGGATCTGAATAGCAGAGATCTTTAGGTGAGAAAATAAAGTTGTAATGTGTTTTCTATACCTATCTTGTTTTATTAACAACAGCATGAACACAATCCTGTGCAATGTGCTCTGGGGTGACCCTGCTTGAGCAGGGAAGTTGGATCAGATGATCCATTGTGGGCCCTTCCAACCTTACCCATTCTGTTGCTTTGTGATTCTGCACTACTGTGAGTGACCCACAGGGCAAGGAAGTTTTCCTATGTAGGAAGTGATTTGGTTTGGTATTGCTGTCTCTGATGCACAGTTTGCTTGTGCCAAAGAACCGTAAGAGCTTAGTTCAGGATGCATTAAAGGAACTTGCCTCTCAGCTCTTTGGCCCAGCACCTCTCCTCTTTGAAACCCTTCTGCATCATAACAAGAATGCTATTAGAGGAAAGAGTGTAAACATCTTTCACCACCTCAGTTCACCATCAAATAGATTTTCCATTACTTGGTATTAGGTTCTATGTTGGCAGGGGCTGATGTAGTTTCAGAGTGAATGTATCTTAGTAACTAATCCTTGCTACCTCCTTATGAGGTGATTTGCTAAGTATCTGACAGATGGGGAAGTACGAGAGTGCAAGGCGGTTTCAGAGCTGGGATTAGAGGGCTGATGTCCCAGGCTTCTGGTCCTGCGCTCTGCGCAACCACGAAGCCAACCTTTCCTGCCCATCTCCTGTTACTCTCTTGGGACAAATTCCTATTGAACGTTATTAATAAAGACAACAGGGGAGTAATCTTGTTGTCCTAGTCAGAAGGGAAAATGTTCTCTTAGTTCTGTGCTATTGTATGAAATTTAATGCTATCGGTCAGGAGACCTTAAATAACTACATTAAACAGCCGATTTGGTGCCAGCTTTTCTTCTTATTTAGCTTAGTCTAAACTGACACCAAACTTTGAGACTTCCTCTCCTCCCACAGTGGAGAGCCGCTGGGATTTTTTATACCACACATGGTTTCCCTCCTACATTTTCCTCCCATGTCAGATATTCATACCCCCTTTAATAACCAGCAGGGGGATCATTACATTGAGCTACTGCCAAATGCATAATGACTGCTGCCTTTGCCTTACACAGTCACTGCACTACTGATATCCAATTCAGCATTGTAAAGTGCTTAGGGCTACCTTGGGGATGTGCTATATTAAACCCAACTATTCTAAATCCTATTTAATACGAAGAGATTGGTGGTGGGGGAGGGGGGGAGGGAGATTTAAAATTGTCATTAGTCACCTATTTTCAACAAGTAAAAATACCTGGTCACTTAGGGCTCAATTCTGTTGCTGTTAAGTCATAAATAGACCCACTGATTTTAGTAGGGGATGCATGGAGGTAAGCACTCTGCTTACCATGGGGGGAGGCAGAATTGGGTCCTATAAAGCTGTGACTGAGACAGTAAGTTTGCAAGAAGCTGATGGGGGTGAGTGCACCCATTTCTGAATTCCCCTTACAAATGTTTTACAGTGGAAACAGGAAAGCGGAAACATGCTTCATATCTGACTAAAAATAAAGGTACTCTTAAACTTGTAAAAGGCAACATTTTTATTTGAATGATATGACAGAGCTGCCACAGGAGTGTTACCTGCTATAAAGAAAGCTTAAGAATTATTACCTTTATTAGACCAGTGACACTGAGCTTTAGCCATACATTTCTAACTTCTGTCCCTCTACAGAGACAATTTTCTTTTCTTAAATAAACTGTCATGCTAGTGTTAATATATTGTTGGCTCCCTCATACTCTGAGAATACTGCTGATATAAAACATGTATATGTTAGATTGGTAATAGTATCTTTAGTGTAGCTGACTAGAACAAATGTGTTTCCCTCATGGCTGTGCTAATGTGATAAAGGAAAATTGGCTGTTCATCAGCTTTTGGCTGGGTAAAGACAGTAGAGATGGAACCACATTCTTTTTTATGCATTAATACCACTGAGAACTTTTCACTAGTTATATTTCATGTGCGGGCATGTTGTGCAAAGATGTTGTAAAACATGAGATAATGCTACAAATAACAAAGTAGAAAAGCCTGTATCTTTTATGATGATAACAGTCAAACACCAAATGACAGTAACAGGCTGTAAAAAATGTGATGCAGAAAAAAAATGCGATGTAACCACCACATATACGTATACTTAGGCTCTTGCAAATAGGGCATCAGATGTTTAGAGGGCTTTGAATTAAAATTAAATAAAAAACTGTTGTATTTAGGTCATTGATGTGTCAACACAAAAGATAATTTAAAATGGAGAGATGTATTTTGAGTGGTGAAACTCATATGCAATAACTTTTTGAACAAATCTCCAGGCTTAGTAATTATGATAATAGCCTTCAAATTTCCATCAGTGGAAGGGCAATAAATATTCCTGTCTAAATTTGGGAAGTATTGACTGAATCTGGAAATGGCAATAAAGCTCAGCATGCATGTGTATGTTTGAAAGTGCAGTTTAAGGAGGAAAAATTCATCTGTACAATTTTGTGTGAAGCCTAAAAAAAAAAAAAATAGTCCAGACAAAACCCTCCATCTTATTTCATGTTTTCTTTCTTAAAATGCTGATAGACTCATGTTGCCTAAGGCACTGATGCTGATCATCTGAGCTCAGATTTATAGATAATTGTGTCCGTTTATCTTGGTCTGAAATTTGAAAGACTTTATTGCAGAATAGTATTGTGAGTGCTTATATTGTGGTTTTCAAGCTGGTATCTTGTTAACTGGTAAATAAGTTCTGTCTTTTCTCTTTGCAACAAATTATTCTGGCTGGTAAACCTTTTGTGTCCTTACATAGATATTGTTCTTATGGAAGCAATTATTCCATGTTTATTTTGTTTTGATTAGCATGACTGTCAAGACGGGCTAAAGCACTCTAGTTTTATCTGGCCTTGATAGACACGATTCATCAGGCATCCATATCTGCAAAATTAAAATACTGCTCTGTAAATTGGCAGCAAAAAAATGGTGTTTCAAATGCTGAAAGCTACCAAGTTCTCATGTGAAAAAAGCCTTATGCAAGCTAATTATTGCTAAAAATCAAGTAATTTCATTTTTGCAAATAAATCACTTTCTGAAATAAAAGTTTTGGATAAGTTCAACTTAGTTTGAAGTATAATTAACTTCATTAATGGGAAGCTGACTATAGCCATGATACCTACTGTTTTCATTTTGTATGGACCTATATTTTTTAAATGAGAGGATTGAATTTCATAAAATGCAAGGCTGAAAGACATTCCCATATTAATAAAACTTTCCTAATTTTAGGTAACCTAAACCTGAGGATTTTTAATGCGAAAAAAAGTACTTTGTAAAAGCTCAGCATCTTGTGACTTTGTGGAGCTGGGAGAACGCCATAAAGTATTTCTATGAATGTTAGCTCAGATTTAAAATGAATTGGCAGGGAAGGGAACACTTGCAGAAAACAGTACCCTGGGGTGCTGGCTGAGTACATATTCCTAGCCAAGGGTTCCCTTGATGCGAGGGAATTAGCCACTGGGTGTAAAGCAGATGTAGGCAGTTCCTATACCATTCCCTTCAGCTCTTGTAGAAAGTAGCATGCTGGGGTTAGGGAGGTGTTTTGGAGGGGTGTTAGAGGCCTGGCTGAAACGTGCTGTGCTTGGTTATCCAGAGCATGGTGTACAGCCCCTTGAGGCCTGTTTGAACTGATGTGTATGAGAAGAGCTGTGACAGCTATAACATGTGCCCATGGCCTGAAGTGGTGATATAGCTGTAACCAGCCTTGTACCGTGTGAAACAGACCCACCCTTCTCCTTTTCCTCTCTTCCCCCTCCCTGCCAGATCCCTGTACTGTAGTTTCTTCTTTGATTTAACTACTGTGGAAATTTTATACCTTATGCATCTGGATGGACAGAAAACTGCTTTCAGTAGGCACTGAAAATAAAGAAACATAGCAGAAAGGTTGAAGTAATGGTATTGGTTGATCAGTGATAAACTCAACATGTAGAGAAATCAAAGTGATTGCATAATAAACCACGTGTTTGTCCTTTTACATTGACTCTCTAGGTGCATCACAGCCGAATTAGTTTCTTCTTGAATGGCTGGGAAGATGACAACACACCTTTTGATTCAAGGATTCTTAAGGGAACAGTTGCAGATACTGATGCTGATGGTACTCTGCAAATTGGACAAAGCTTCACAGGTGAATCTTGTAGTATTTTAGTGGAATGCATTGGAATATACAAAATAAAATATGCATCTTGTGGTTAAAAGAAGTGTGTGAGTAATTTTAAGTTATCTATATGCTAAGAAGTAATACCTTCCTGCAGAAGAAAATTCCTATTATACAATTAGCTTTCTCAAAAGACTGGCTGAAAGATAGAAGTTTGGTAGATGATCCAGTAGGATAATAATTTATTCTATATGTGTTACTGCATATAGGTAGGTTTTCCTGCCTTCTTTAAAACATGCACGTAAAGTGACACATTCCAATAATTTATGTTCATAGTTTTTCTGAGTAAATATATACAAGTATTTCAGAATGGAATTGTGCATGGCCACTAGACAATGCTCCTCTCTGTGCAGACTCAGAAACAGAGCTGAAGATTTCTGGCTGTCCATGTTCTTCAGTTCTATCAATACTGATGTAAACAACTAGCAGAATGAGAATCTTGCAGCCTAGTAGTGCCTAATAGCTTTACTCTTCCTCTGCATCTAGAATTTTGTATGTACTACAGCATGAGATAGTCATAGCAGAATGGTGGGGAATGTTTTGTTGCTTTTCACAAATTCTTGTCTCTCCTGGTCTAAGAACACTGACTATTGCTCTTCAGGAACATGCACAATTTGAAGCTAACTCCTAAATACGGCTATGTGTCACTTAAAACAACTTTATTGTGGGCTTGGGCAAGAAAATATTCTGTGCTCCATTCCTTAAAGCTTGTATTTGGAAATGTGTTTTGTTGTAATTTTGATTCTGAATCCTGGAAAACTAATAATTGTATAAAAGAAGATAATATTTTAAAATGCTTTTTATCTTTATTGTATAAATTGATAGGTACAGTTGTACCTACTGTATCTCTTCTCTAATTAGAGGTGGCACATGGACTGGCTCATTACTTCTGTCTAATGAGCCGATCCCTGTGCCACCTCTCTAATCAGAAAAGAGATAGGTACAAAATGTTCTTATAAAGTTATTATAAATCATTCTTTTTTATGAAAAAAATTAAGCCACTGCCCCCTATAGTTTTGTCCAGGTCCAAGATGGTTTCATTCAGGAGGGGTAATTGTGCAAGAGAGATCTCTGAGTGCTGAATTAAAGGTGCTCTCATGCAGTGCAAAGCTGCCTTCTGCTCAATAGATTATTTATAGTATATTTCCTTAGGTTTAGAGCAATTTGTTGGAAGAATGCAAGATTTTCGATTTTACCCAGTGGCACTTACAAACAGGTAAAGAACTTTTATTTTTGTAAAAAAGTAAGAGTGAGGCGAGAAGACAGTGTAGATAACAATATGCTTATTTCCCAAAGTACAGTGCTTTTCAGATATTTTCTTTAGATGATTGCTTGTGATGATGTAGTTTCCTGAACCTCGTTTCAAAGATTACCCTTAATCTAAAAAATCTTGAGTTAAAATAAATTCAGCAACTTAATGTGTTTTGCTTTTGAACTGTGCTTAAGTAGGCTTAATATATATAGCAGTATATGTAGCGTATATATAGTGCAACACAACACTCAGCAATAAATATGTGCTTTCCTTCTTATTGTTGTCCTTGTTACAATCTGACTTACTATGTATTCTGCAGAGAGAAGATCCAGTTGCTAGATTTCAATGCTTATAAACTGTCTAGGTGTTATCTACTCATCATAATTCTGACATAATAGTGTGTGCTGATAAGCTTAGTCCTGGTGGATAAGACTTGCTAAGAGCTTTCTCAGAGCTCGGTGTAAACTGTAAGGCAAGGGAGGGAGCATAGTGGACTAGTCCTTTTTAGACCACTCAAATACCAGTGATCCAATTGAAGAGGACAGACACTCTAATTTGGTTAGAATGTTGGCTTTGTGGCTGCAAGCCTGGCTCACTGTGCTTAGCTGTTCCTTTCCCCTGGTTTCAGATTCCCCATAGTATCGGATGTCCATGTTGGCTATTCTAGGTGCTTCCCCTGCCCCATGCACACACCCTTACCCCGAGGTGCCATTGTCTGAACTGTTCCTTGCTTTCTGTATTAGATTGTCACCATAAGCTGCCAATGACTTCGCTGGCTCAGCCCACTGAGCCCTGGGCAATTGCTTCGACTTCCTCCACTCCTGAGGCCAAATTACAGTTGCCAGTGCAATTTCTGTTGCCCTCCAGCCTCCCTTCCTAGCACATTACAAAGAAATGTTACCTTTGTTATCCAGCTCATGCTGGATTAATCTAGTCAATTCAAGCTGACCAGAAGTAGTCAGGTCCTATTTGTCTGCGTGGTGCTTCTGGGTAGGCTGCTTGCAATGACACTCATGACTGCAGACCTTAAGGCTACTTAATGATAGTCTTTCAATAAGATGTAGAGCAGTTTCCTAGGAGCTCAGCTGTCTGCAGGACATTATGATGAACTGAGCTCCTCTGAATTGAAAATATTAATGTGAATCTGAATTCCAAGTTTTATGAAAATCATTTTTTTCAAAGCAATGCTTGTCAAATCCTTTGAACTACAATTTAGGTCAATGAAATGAATAAAGTTTAACAATTGAAAAATAAGATATTTTACAGAATGTTTTGGCCTAGTGATGTCTTTGTAGATTTGATTTTATATCCACAAATAACTTCGTCCAAAATGGGATAAACTGTGAAGGAAAGTCTTTCCTGTGTGCCAATTAATTTAAGGCTATGTCTATGTAAAGGGCCCTATAGCTTTGGGTTCTGTGGAATTTGTAGTGACAGCTAGCAAGGATTTATTTACTTAAGAAGTACACAAAAATTATGTTCTTACTCATAAAATAGGAAAATGGGAAAAGTAACAGGTTTTTAATGTAAAAATTCAGTATCTTCTAGGCTTACAAAATCTTTCTTTTACACCAGAGAAGAACAGATAAAGACCTGCCCATGTCATACATAAATCTACCTGCTTGCCTGCCTACCTCGCTCCCTCCCTATGTATCTATTTCAGTTGCTGATGTCAGAGGAAACTCAAATGACTCAATGATTTGACATGGCTGTATTGATGGCAAACTGGGGCAGCTAAAAAGTAGGCATTTGTATTAAAATTAGTTAAAAGTAAAAATATTTCTGTCTAGGTTTCCTACGGTGCAATGTGATATTGTTCAAGGTGGTCTTTTTGGTGGATTTGAGTGCAAACATTCAACTTTTTTGTGGTTACAGGCAATGTGTCAACATTATGGTATCCTTAAGAGCAGTATCCAGACCACTAACTGCAGCCAGACATGATGCTGCAATAAAGTGTTAAGAGTTTTTCTCCTTCCATATATGGCTAGATTCATCCTATCTAGCTATAGACACCTCAACAAGGAACTAATTTCCCTTAGTACCATATGTCTGAGGAATTTCATATATGTGGAGCAATGAAAGCAGCTCTGCAGTGCTTCTTCTGAAGGTGCCTGCTGCTTACCATAGATAACATAGAGAACTTGTGGGGGCTTCATTTGCAGCTGATTGCCCCATTTTTATGAGCCGAAACCAGGCCTTTAGTGCTTCTACTATAATCTAAACTGAATTTTGTTTAATCTAAGACCCTAGAGGCACAAAGTGGCATTTGTCCTTTTTTGTCATGTATGTAATTACTTTTCTATATGCTGTGACAGAGACATTTTGGAAGTATTCTCTGGAAAATTCCCTCATCTTCATACCCAGTCTGAGTGCCGCTGTCCTGGAAGTCATCCCCGAGTGCACCCATTGATACAGAGGTACTGCATCCCCAATGGTGCAGATGATACCACTAACGACAGAGTGCTGAGGTTGGATGCAGAAGCCCATCCTCTGTATTACATCAATGATGATGACATTGGGACCACTTGGATTTCATCTGTGTTTGCTAATACTGCAGGTCTGGATCGTGGTGTTTCAATCACAATAGATTTGCAAAATGGACAGTATCAGGTAATGGGAATATTACATTTGCTATTTATTAAATAAGAACTAAGAAAATAGTTTTGTAGGTGTTTCATTTACAATTTTGAGGAAATTCAAACCTTATGCTTTAAAATTTTATCCTTAGAGGATCAGGAAGAAAGCTTCCTTTTTTTGGTGTGTAACAGTGCAAAAGGCAGAATGCATTATGGTTTTTGTCATTCTCTTTTGATGTTGTAACAAGCAGTAATCTTGAATAGATATACCAGAGAGGATATCCTGTCTGAAGGCACCAATATGTAGGAACTGATTGCTGTCTTTTACCTCCACCTTTATAATCTTCAACTTTAGTTTTAATTTCTATTAAGGCTTACAGTGCTTGTTCCATACCTCTGGTAGAAAACTGACTGCAGACGAATGAAGTTGAACATGTCGAAAGCCCACTGACTTATCAGAGGGGATTTCTGTTTTGTAGATATTCTGGAGACGGTAGTTTAGCCTCCCAAAGAATATGGAAGGAGAAAATGATAGGCAGGCCTGGTTACTGAAGAGGCCATATTTCATCTAACACTCCACTGGGCTGTTGAAGAGTGTCAGGATGTCTTGGAAGGAGGGACTTATCAGGAATGGGGCAGCATTCACAACAGGGAATGCACCAAATTTCTATGTATTCTTGCTAGCTTATTATTCTTTTTTTTTCATTAATGGTGAGAAGGGAAAGAATATGATGACAGGTTTTGGCTGCGTAAGTAAGAATTAGTCCTTTAGTTAAAAGCGATTTCAAATATATGTGACATTCTAGGATTTTGCTTATTTGCTACACATATTTCTGCACAAGCAGTATGCTGAGGGAAGTGCTCTTTAAAACAACACAGGTATTTGATAAGATTCTGAGCTAAAAATAGAGAGAATCCTGAAAGAAAAAGTACCTGTTATCAGACAAATGACTCATCAAATATTTGGCAACACAGAATTATAACCTTCATTTTTGCCAAAATAATATTACTGTAAGAAATCATGGATTTTGTGGTGCATTTTCAAATGATCTTCAAGAAAAGGTGGAGTTCTGATGCACAGATCAGTAGTTGTGTAATAGTGTCTGAGAGTTCAAAGAGCTTGTTTAACAAAAAAGGTTATCTTTAGTTTTAATTGGGAATATATGGCCTGAAATATAGCTGCTTCTTCTGCCTGTGAGTGGTAGAGCAGACTGTGTAGTCACATAGAAAAATGAAGTTCATATTCTCATTGTTTTACAACTTAGCCATTAATATCAGTTCATAAATTTGTTATCTTCTTGTAGGTATTCTATATTATACTGCAGTTCTTTAGCCCACACCCTGAAGCAGTAAGAATAGAAAGAAAAAAAAGAGATGATCTAAAATGGGAAGACTGGCAGTATTTTGCTAGAAATTGCAGTATTTTTGGAATGGAAAACAATGGATCTCTGGAAAAACCAGACTCTGTCAACTGTCTCCAGCTTCATAGGTATGAGTGGGTATTATCTGCATAATACAGATGCTTTGAACAGGTAACATCCTGACACAATTTCTACGTCCCAATGAGATAGAATCTTTTAATTTGGTATACTCATTTATTATGGACTACTGAATATATAAAAGATCCTAAATCTGACCTTTTGATTGCAGATTTCCAGAAAGTCATCTGTCATTTTTATCATATTTTAGTCATTTATGAATGTGACACAATTGATTCCTCGGTTATTTTTGTGCTAGAGTTTTGAAATTTTATGTGCTTGTGTTTTGAGGGGCTATTGTCAGTAGAATTACAGAACATTGAGATGATAAGTGGAGGAAGGTATTGACATAACAGATTGTTTTAAACTGTCTAGTGGATATGGAAGTCTACCTTCTGATCTCTGAGAGTGGAACTTATTCTGAAGTCTAGAAAAGAGGCCAAACTTAAGTACAAAAGCCAATCATCCAGCCTTATTAGGGGTCATGCAAAACATGTAAGAAATCTCTTGAAAATGATATCTTGAAACTTTCTAATCTTTCTAAACAAAAACCAATATAAAACTGTTGGGGGGAGGGGGATAAGGAGGGTCACTAGCTTTTAGAAATATGTTGCATGCCCTTTTACTGACAATGAGCATGTGCATATTTAAAGCTATATAATATAAAATATACATTTCATAAATATAGTGTATGACATCTATAATAGTTAATATGTTATCATTTTACACACACATGCATGTATGTACACACACATACACATAATTGCATCTGTACCACTACATGTATTCAAATGCATTATCTCTTGGCTGAATTCAGCTGCCAGTCAGTATTAGGCTTGTTTAGTATTTAGCTGAAAATCAGTGAGAAAATACATTACCAGGTGCTGTAGGTATTTTGCTTTTTTTGTTGTTTCACTTTTACTACTTGTCTAAGACTTTTCAAGTGTCGACATCACTGTCTGTTCTCCAGGAGTTCAGAATTCTGAGGAGAGGAGCATAAGGTCATTTGAGTTACACCACTCTTCAGCAAAGGAATCTGAGCTTTATTGCTGATTCTTGGAACAGAGGGTAGAGGAGAAGGGAAATATCTTAAGTAACCCAAACATTTTTGGATAAATAAAACAAATGAGGTGTAATGCCATTTTCATCCCAGAAATACATATTTGTATATTTTCTAAAAAGAACTGAGGAGTTAAATATGAACTGTTTCTGTAAATGTTTTGTAAGCAGCACTGTTTCTGCTCTTCAGTTAAAACATAAATGATGATAGGAAGTGATACAAATGAATGATTTTTGGGTACAGCTGATGTACAGAACACTTTGTTTAAAAATATATGGTGAGTATATACCCTATAATGGTGAGTATTCTGTGTTCTCAAAGAGTAGTTACTGTTGAAACAATGCTCCAAATTTGTGTCAGCAGTGTAACAGAGTTCCCTTTATAGGAGGATTTTATGGTAAACCAAAACTGGTTTCTCTCTCTTTCTCTCCCACCCACATACTTGTACCTGCCAAGACATGTCCAAATTGTCTGTCCAGGATTTAGACACCAGTGTGCTTGTTACCTGGTGGCCTAGCCAGGATCCCTGGGTTGATATGGAAGGCAAATGACCTTGGCTTTGAAATCCTTACCATGATTTGAGAGTTCTTGTTTTGGTGACCATATGCTAGTACTGAATGGACTTTTTTGTGTCCTTTAGGAAATGAAAGTGATTAAGGTTTTTGTTTCTCCATCCTGTACCACCTGTGTAAGTTAGGAGTTGCTTGCTGTCCTTAATCCCCCTATCAGAGGCCTGAATCTTTGCTTAGTCTGAATATTGGCTGACCTTTATTTTAGGATCTCCTTTGTTTTCCTGGTTTCCTGAGAAACCGCATGTAGATGCCCTAAAATCTTGATGACCTGCTTATCTAGTTACCATCAGCCTTAC
Source organism: Lepidothrix coronata (assembly GCF_001604755.1). NCBI lineage: Eukaryota > Metazoa > Chordata > Aves > Passeriformes > Pipridae > Lepidothrix > Lepidothrix coronata. The sequence continues at coordinate 5,558,971 of NW_016690218.1, forward strand.
AGTCTTTCTGCTGTTCCTTCTGGTGCTTCCATAACAAGATGGTGGTGTTCGTCTGCCATTTGTACCTGTCTAAACATTTACATTACAGTTCTACATGCCATGGCAGCAAAAAATATTTTATTTAATTTTCTGCAGAGTGGAAGAGAAGACAGTATCCCCTAGAGAAAAATACCAATATATTCCACTGAGATTTTTATGAAACACTGACCTGGATTGGGGGACAGTAAATCCAAAGATTCTTCATGAAGACAGAGGAGTATGACTCAGCAGACCTAGTCTAACTAGAAATCTCATCTTTCAAAAGCTCTGAGATATTTTGAAGTGACATTTTTTGAATGTTGTATGTCAGGTGCCAGGTGGTAACATGGGTTATCTGTTTTTAATGAGCCCATGTAGGTGTGCAAATAAGCAGGCATTCTTCTCTCTTGCAGAGAGAAGCCTCATAGCTAAACTCTGCCTAGTACATATAATAACATAACATATGATTCATATCAAATTGTCCAGTTTATATATAGACAGCCTTCGCTTGAATTCTCAGGACTGTCCTTCCCCTTCTTGGGCTTAAATATACAGTTTTACTCTCAATTCTACCGCATTCCATTAAATTCTCTTGTACTTCACTTGCATGTGTTTCTAACTCTGTCCACTCTTCACATGAGATTATATGGTCCAGTGAGTCTGGAATTCAAAAGATAATAATTGTTTCTGTATGGTTTTTAAATGTGTTTAGAAGATATATAATTAACAATATGGACCTGTTAATTACTCTGTTAGTCATTGGAATGGTTTCCTTATGTGGTTCAAGCCTAGTTTATGTTTCTCAGAGTGTTAAACTTTTTAAAAACTTAGTGCAGATGACACTGTATCAGTCACACTTTATTCCTATTTTGAAGTTGCCTGCTAGAGGCTTTACTTTTAATTGGAAACCTAGGATCTGGAGAAGAGTGTGGTAGTTTGGGGCAAAACAGACATACAGAGGACATGTCTTTTTCCCTTCTTTAATTCCAGTGACTCGGAATCCAGTGACATAAGAATTTTTACTCAGAAAGCACAAAAAACCCTATGTACAGTTAAGTGGAGACCCTCTCTGAGAAACAGGATATTAGGAGACAGAATCTGTAAAATATTTGATATTTTGATTTTAATTTGCCTTCCTCTCTATTTGAACAGCTTTACACCGTATTCTCGTGGTAATCTGACTTTTAGTGTTCTTACCCCGGAACCAAATCACCGACCTGGTTACAATGATTTTTATAATACTCCATCTCTCCAAGAATTTGTAAAAGCTACACAAGTGAGGATTCATCTCCGTGGCCAGTATCATACCAGTGAACCTTGGGTAAATTTCAGGCACAGGTACTACGGAGTTAATGAAGTTACAGTCAGTGGAAGGTAGGTGTTATGTGGCTTTTCCCACGCTGCCTCTTACTGTTGCAGCTGTAAAAAGCATATAAGGACCTGACTAAAATTTAGTCAAATTTTTTTTTTGGTTTTACATTTATGAATGAGAAAAGAATTTGTTCTAAAGCAGTGTATTGAGATTGAAATTATTGGTGTGCTGTGTTTTTAAAACATTTACTCACATGTGATTTTACAATTATTTATACTTAATACACAAATCTATCAAAAGCAGTCCTTTCCTTGGAATTATTGAGGCCTCTAAGCAAAGGCATTGGTACGATGAAACGATGGCTTGTGCTTTGCCTCAGTAACTGTTCCAAGTTGTAGATTCTCAGTCATGGTAATTTTAACAGTCTTAATGCAGAGCTCATTCTTTGTTTTAGCTGAAGTTTTCCTTTGAAAATCGGTCAGCTGTCAGTAAAAGTATTACATTATCTGTGACTGACAACTTTATTGTATATGATAAGTGTGCTGTCTTGTGAAAGGACTAATTATGCCCTGTAAATAATATGCAGATTTGGCAATGAAATAGTTTCCAAGGATCATATGGTGCAGATTTTTGATAAGTAGTATTATTCCTGAAATTATTTTGGTAGTTCTCATTTTGAGGGAAAGAACCCCATTAAAGATCATGTTTACCTTAAAATTTTCTACATTACTAATAAATTTTGATTATTGATTTAGATGTGTTATGATAATGCGTTTACTAAAATAGCTTTGTCTTGGTGACGGTATAACAGTAAAATAATTACAGCCATGGTTTGCAAAGCTGTGCCATGCCTCCAGAAGAACAGCCCTTCAGGTGGAATAGTATGGTTATTAACTAATATTCTATACAGATTTTATTTTAGTAAGAAATGGACATTTTAACTGACATAAAATGTGTTAAATTGCAAAATTATGCCTGATATGGTTAAGGTTTCTTTGAAAAACTAGAGCCACACTGTAAGGCTTAATATTGATGAATAATTATAATAGATTTGATAGAATTTTACATATTAATATTGCATACTGAAAAACAGTTTTCATTACATATTATATAAGGTAAGAGTAGCTTACTAAATGTTGGTTTTTGTTCTCTTGGAAAGCAGTTGTTGATGCTTAAAAATATGTTGAGTGAAGTAGTCTTTTGTAGGTTATTGGACTTGAGAACATTCTCTTTGGTGACATTTATTTGTATTTAATAAAGATCCAGACTATGTAATACACTAAGTTGACTTTGTTGGACAGATATATTGTATATATTGTTGGACAGATATGTTTTCATATTTTATTCTTTTCACTGCCTATCGTTCTTTCAGGTGTAATTGCCATGGCCATGCTGAAAACTGTGACACAGCTGTGAAACCGTATAGGTGCCTATGCGTCAAGGAAAGCTATACAGAAGGAAATAATGTTAGTGTCTCCTTTGTCTGTCTACATCATCTATGAACAGCTTCAAAACTGGAATTTTAATCCTGGGAAAGAGTGTTAAGGGTGTTAGTCTAGTCCTATCTTTTATAGGGAAACTTCCCATAGCAGATTTGTATTAATTAAGGAAACAAAAAACTTCCACTCCTCCCTTCCCCACCCCAAGCCATTTCCACCATGGACCATTAGGAGTGTTCGGGATGTTGTTAGAGGATTAGGCCACTTTCAAACATTAGATACAAACCTGAGTTTAGACTGTGAGCATCTAGTAAAGATTGTTTCTCTGCGTGCTGTAGCAACCAGCAAATGTCCTATAGAGTGAATGTATTACTCCATGGTGGTTTTAGTCTGGTCCTATGAACTCCAAACCCATTCAGTAGGTGGAATGCAGTAGGCAGCTTCCAATTTAGTTTTATTTGAAAGGCAGTTCAAGTGGTCCATGATGCAAACCAAGGCATATTAAATGCAAAATTAGAATTTTCCTTTTTTTATAATAGTTTTATAATTCTTGGCCATAGGAGAACCAAACCGGGGTTGATTGTTGTAAGTCATGGTATGCTACATAAAATGTAGAGGAGAGCATAGACTAATGGTACTAGTTTGCACTTATCTCGTGCAGCTTTTGATTTTCTTGGAAGCTGTTCAAATACAACTTAGCAAAGGCAGACCAATGATGTATGAGTAAAGAAAACATGCTCAAAGTAAAGATTCTGTCCTTAGATTAATTATTTATCTCAAAAGAAAAAAAAAAGAAAGGAAAATAAGTTGGGGTTAAGAAAGAATGACCTTCATGTAGAGAATGAATCTCACAATCTCACTGAATGTTAGATTTCCATTGTGAGTACTTGTATTCCTTGTTACATTTGTGCCTTTTGGAAGTAGCCTTTCTAAAACTTAAGAAGGGGCTATGTGGAATAGCAACAACAATAGCAAAGGGGAGACTAATCTGCCATCAGAAAAAACCCAAGCAGTCAGTGCTTGCTGGAACAGAGCAAGGAGTGTTCACCTGTGAGCATTTGATATAGCTTTTATGATGAGATGAAAGATCTTCGTCAAATTTCATAGGGGATTTAAGTTTTCTCATTTTTTTAAGCAGAAGTGTAAGATCTACAGTCTAAATGGGACTTGAACAGAAATTTCAAGTTTTTAGATGGGTCAAATTAGAAAAAAAAATTCAAACTGACAGTGTCCCTTTAATTAGAACACACATTGTGAAATGTTACTTTGTAAGGATTAATTATAAATATTTAATAAGATCTGGAAGTTCACCAAGCACTCTTGCAAGACTTATGCTACCTTGTGAAAACAAACCAAATACATTTTAATGATGTATCTGCCTTATCAGATATTTCCTGTCAATGTTAATGGGTTGTTCCACTGAGTGTCACATTTTTGAATTGGCATATATGCATTGTAACTGTAATTGAAGTGCTTAAATTAACTGTATTAATTCAGAGTACAATAAGGATGTTGTTTAATTATTTTTCTCATTCTTTAATAACCATGTCAGTATCTATTAAATATGAAATAAAATAGTAGTAATAAAATAGAATTAATATTTAGAAATACATCATTAACCACTTTGAATTTTATCAAAGTTTTACATTGAATCCAAACAACTTAAAGATTTTGATTTTTATTTTGTAAGGCAAACACTTAAAAGCCAAACCAAAATCCATTCTGATTTTAGACTATCATTGGCAATAGTAAAACCCTGTCTTATAGGCTTACAGCTATTTTTCAGGCTCCCACCCCATTGATTTAGGAATTGAAAAATAAATTTATTTGTCTATATATTGTTTTAATTCAAGTTAGAATTTGATGAAGGAAGTCTCTAAATAAAACATTTTTGGTAGGGAAGAGGAAAATGTTTTTATAAGAAATTTCACTATCAGCAAGTAGTCTTTTTTTAACTTCCATCCTATTCTATCAGTGAGTAAGTCACCACAACTGAGGGGGTATATGAAGGTTTTTGTGTTTGGGGTGGGTTTTGTCAGTATCTTGGACCAGAAATCAGAGATCCTTGAAAAGCTTTTAACATATGTCAGAGTTTGCCCTTGTCACATTTACACTTAATACAGCTAAAATTACCATCTTGAAT
>NW_016690218.1:5565072-5631208 GCF_001604755.1 Lepidothrix coronata
AGACAGATGCAGTTCAAAGCTCTGATAGCACATGGTCTTGATAGATAGTCAAATGCTGTAATGAAGGTGCTGATGAAAGCCATGAGGAAATTAGGATGACTGTCTCCAGAGCAGGGTGAAACTGTGCTGGAACAGATATTACCTAAAAGCCATGTATATCTTTGAAAGTTCAACACTGGAGGTCTGGAAGTTAAATGCAATTCTTAACCTAGTAAAGGTGTGACAAACAGCAGGGTGAGGTGGGAGCCCAATTCACATTTTTATTGCATACACATGTGACAACTGCTAGAAAAACAATTGTTTCACACTCATTGCTGATTTCTGAATGACTACTTTTTTGCCAAGACTTTTAAAAGGAGATTGTAGACAGGTGGGAGTCAATCTCTTCTCCCAGGTAACAAGCATTGGAACAAGAGGAAACAACCTCAAGTTGTTCCAGGGGAGGTTTAAATTGGATAGTAGGAAAAACTTCTTCATTGAAAGGGTTTTCAGTGATTGGAACAGGCTACCCAGGGAAGGTGATGGAGTCACTGTCCCTGGAAGTGTTTAAAAATGTGTGGAAGTAGCACTTAGGGAAGTCGCTTAGTGGTGGACCAGGCAGCATTAGGTTAATAGTTGAATTTGATGATCTTAAAGGTCTTTCCCAACCTTAATGATTCTGTGATTCTTTGAAGTTCTGTTAAAGTTTTAAGCCACAGAACAAGAGACATATTTCAAAGAGGCTCTGTCCTAGGTAATCAAATGCCATCTTTTTCTTTCTTACTCCTTAGTGCCTGTGTTGTTTAACAATAGGTGCAAGCACAGGTGTGCATAAGTAACTGATCTAAGATTAAATCTGAAATGAGATGATGAATGCTTTCAGCTGCTGTGTGGCTAGCCATGCACAAATGGAAACTCAGGGCTGGCAGGTTGGTAGCTATTCTTGTGCTATTTTCCTTTCAAGGAGGATATATTTCCATAGACATGCTGAGAGGAGGAAGCTGCATGAGTTGGATGGCTTGGCTGGGAGCTTGTTTCTTTGTTGCGCTTCCCAAGTTGTGCCATGCTTGAATGAACCCTTGTCTCATGTTGGTGCTGTGTAATGTTGATTTTCTTCAAGGCAGAGACAAAGGGAGAGGGAAGATGGATGTGGATGAAGGAAGGACTTGAATAAATTTGAGCTTTGTAGCTTGTGTAGCAGTAGCAGTCAAGGTGTTTCCCTTAGTGTACTTTATCTGAGCTAATCACAATTATCAGCGATTGTTCTAATAAAGAAAGGCCAGAGTTCAAGGTCTCAAGTGAAGCCCTGCTAATTTTCATTTTGAAAAGTCTGATTTTTCCTCATGTGGTATTGTTGTGGGTTTTTGTTGCTTTGGGTTTTTTTTTTTAACAGATGGCAAAAATGTGCAGTAGCTATTGTTATCTTACCGCTTATTGTTAGTTTCATTTATTAAAACTAAATTTCAGCAGATAAGTTCTTATGCTTTCATTTTGTCTCCCAAGTGACTTTTGTTATGAGTTGTGACTGGTCTGCAATTCTTGGATCATCTTAAGCATATGGCTTTTAATTCAGTTTCTCATTTTCCCCACAGCTGATGCTTTCCCAGCATCAGCTGTGAGGAAAAGTTTAGAAACTTCAGCAGTTTCCTAATTGTCAGAATATAGGTGATACAGACACACTGGCCTAGATATAATAGTGCTTGGAATAATAGTCATGAGCACACTTCTGGAACTGAAGAAGACAGAAGTTGCCCAAAAAAGAAAGTAGTTGCCCAAATAATTTACAGAAGCAACTTATTTTGAAGCATTTAAATTCCATCTGAAAGATGGAAATTAAAATTGCCATGTATTTTGTTTCTGGTTTCACTCACAAGGTCAAATGGTGACAGTACAAAGTACAGTTACTACAATGTTAGAAACTACAATAACATTGTTTAAAATCCATCCAAATGGATGCACTAGGTGAATATGTCTTCTGTACCTCAAACACAGCAGGCACAATCTTACATCATTAGAAGTTTAGGTAAATCTGAATCTCAAGATGTTAGCCTGTGTTGAGTATCTAAATACTTAAAATTTTATTCTTCTGCCCACTTTCCTTGCTTTTGGTGTGTTTAATTAACTTAAAATGCCTAAAATAATAATAATTAAAATGTTGGGTTTGTTATTTTCCTATATGCGAGAAAGCATAGGTCTTTTTGTCTAAAACCAATACTATTAATATTTAAATGGGGTAAAACACAGAATGAAATATCAATATAGAGGGTATAATAGTATTCTCATGAGAGAAAGAAATATTAATTTCTAAGAAATAGTATTTTATTTATTATTTATTTCAGTGTGATCGCTGCTTGCCATTATACAATGACAAGCCTTTTCGTCCAGGTGACCAAGTTCATGCTTATAATTGCAAACCATGTCAGTGTTACAGCCATGCAGTGAGCTGCCACTATGACTTAGCAATGGATCCTTTTCCTCAGGAACACTACAGAGGTGGTGGTGGAGTGTGTGATAACTGTCAGCACAACACAGCTGGTAAGTCACACCAAAGAGAATGGACTGTTTGTTTTGCAGTCACTTTTTGACTAAGTTTTATGTCAGCTGAGATTAGCAGTGCTTGATGGCTGACAGTCCAATAAAATCTCATGTATATATATTTCTAACTATTCAGATAGTGCAGTAGTAACAGTTGTGTCGATTCTTAGGCCATAGGAAAATACTGGTAAAATTTGATCCAATCTTGTATAAAATCTTTTGTGCAAAAAACATTCTAATAAATAATTAAAACATATATATTCAAAGCTATTACCGTTACATGTGCTAGGGCATTTAAATCTAGAATATCATTTTTCTAATTGGACCAGTTTAACAGACATCTCAAAAATGTTAGTTTCTTGCTTATTGAGTAAAGGTCTTTATTCAGTGTAGATAGTGCATTTGAATACTTTTTAAAACAGTTTTCTTCTATTTCAGTTTTCTTGGCTTTATCTAGTAAAGGGGAAAAAGAAAAGTTTCAGGTTCAATGATAATTTTTTAAAAAAAAATGTATAGGCATTTGCATGGCACAGCTTTTATATAAGTGTGGTATTATATAACAGATGGAAGTTTAATGGAGTAAAACATAGTTTGTAACAGGTTCATTGTTTCATATGCTCTGGATCACTAAATTGGCAGGTAGAGATGAAAGGTGCATTAAAATGGACGTCCTGAAAATTATAGAATTCTCTCAAAGGAATAGTCTTTAATTTTGAATTATACAGCTAATTTTAATGAATTGGAAGCCATAATGCATAACCTTTCTTTCATGCAGGAAGGAACTGTGAGCTGTGCAAGGATTTCCATTACAGACAAGCAGGTGCAGATCTTTCAGCCACTGATGTTTGCAAACCCTGTGACTGTTATGCAACAGGCACCAAAAATAAGAGCCTCCTGTGTGATAATGTAAGTAACCTCGATATAGAAAAAAGAGAAAACATTTTAATTAGCTGTGTAGACAGCTGTAAGATTTTACAAAATGTATTTAGATGGTAACTGGTTTATAAAAAAATGCTGAAGTTCAGCCTTTTAAAAATGATAATTGACTTAAGTCAGACGTTGAAAGCAGAGAAAACACAGCAATTTGAGATGTACTGCTGGAGAGTTACTCGTCTAGATCAGCAACAGACATAAAGATGCTGTATGAATAGTAGTTTTATGATGCTAACAGATACCTGTGCACTCAGTAATGTTAAAACCTCTAGGTTTTGAGTGTTTTTGAAGGTCTTTATATTGTCTTAAAGTTACCAACAGGTTTTGAAAATCCAGGCAATAAGCTGAGCCTGGAATTTAACTAGAACTAAGCTACTTTTCTCTGTAATAAGACAAGGATTGATCTTCCTTTTAATTTATAAAGTCCATTAAAAAAAAGGAAACCCACAAAGTGATGCTGAAAAGAGACCACAGTCAACTATGCTTTTTAAGCCAAAGGACCTCATTGACATATAAAATGTCTAGTTTGATAATAAAGCTATCTGTAACATTCAAAACATGCATGTTGAAAAAAGGCAGAAAAACTGATTAAAATCTTGAACATCTATAAAAGATATATTGTGTTTCATGTTCTATTCACATATGTCCTGTCCATTGCCACAATCTAAATTTTGTTAGGAATAGGGAAGAAATATTTATTTGAAATGTATTTTAATGGTAGAATTTATTCTACTGGTAATTGAGGTAGAACTTCTTCAGCTTGTTGCCACTTTTCCTGTCTCTTCCTTTTTCAAGACTCTTATTCATAAAGCAGTCTCTAGGTTTTTTCATAATATGCCCCTTCTCACTGCATTTTATTTAAAAGTGAGCTCTTGTGGATCCTCTTGTATTTTCATCCCCAGTTCTGTAGTGGTACTGGTACATGCCCAGTTTGACTCAGTGCACCTTCACGTTGGTGCATATTCTGAGTGACATGCAAATTTAGCATAATGTGTTTTTTAAAATAACCCCTTGTAGTACAAATAACAATTATTTTATAATTTTCGGTCTTCTGAAGGTGATGCTTTTTGCCAGCAACATAGAAATGGAAAAAAAAAAAAGCTTGCAAAATGCAGATATCATGTTAGGACTATTTTTCAAGATATAGGAAGAATGAAAGCAAATGTTAATTTATGTACCCGTGGTTTGTGGTGAAATTTTAAAATAAATCAACTTTATATGTGATTAATAATAAGAGGAAGAGTAGTTTACAGAAATCACTGCTTTATACTGCAGAGTACAAGAATGTTGATGAAGCTTGACTATGAAAGTATGAATGGGGAGATAAAATGGGAAAAATGGGGGAGACTGTGTTGCTCAGTAAAGCATCAATTGCTGCAGTGGAAGCAGAGCAGGGAGAAATGATTGAGAGGCATTAAAGAATAGATTAATGAGGCTGGGGCCTAAAGGCTGAAATGAATTACATGAAATAGGAAGGCATCATTGAAGGAAGTGTTTCCAAATTTGACCTGTGGAAGATGGAATCATAAGGAATAAGGACCCTACTCGTGAAAGTTAATTGTCACATCACATTCATAATTTTCAAGGAAATTTGCCAGAAATGGGGCAGAATACACTTTTACTGCATAACTCACCACTTTCTTCAGGTCATCAACATTTTTTTCTTTTTGCAAAGTGCCACTTGTGTCACTAAGTTCCAGGAGGTAGAGAGTTCCAAAATTAATCCGTTGAATCACAAATGAATCTATTGAATTCATATAGAATATTTACTCATCAAATACAGTATTATTCACGTAGATACTTTACAAGATGGGTAGAAGAGCTTACTGTAACTTGGTTACTACCATCTCAGTCTTTTGGACTGATCATGAAAACTTTATGCCTGTTCACCTTTTACACTCTACCCTTGGTGAGCAGTGCTCGTAGGTATGTAGCATTTCTCCCTTGCATAGTTTCTCAGTTCTCATATATCTGAAGATCATGCCCACTTAGAGATCAGTGTGTGACTTCATTTGTAAAGTGCAAACTAACATATTAAAAACTTCAAAATTTTAACTTCATGGCTTATAGTAATGAGTAGCATTTTAGAAGGGTGGTGTAGCAGTGCATTCATGAGCAATTCATTACGTGTTTTTATAGAGAGAGATATTTCTTTGAGACTGGTGAATGCAAGAGACAATTGTTACAACCTGATAAGCTGTCCACTTCTTTTCTGTTTATCGACATTTAATCACTGTAGAAAAGATGGTTGCATCCTCTTTGTGAATGTTTGTCACAAAGTATTTCAAACAATCAGAAATCCAGATGAACTATTTGAGGTGGTTGAGTTTTATGAAACTGAAAGAAGAACTGGCTGCCTTCTTCTCTTTTCCTTAACCATTCACACATGAGAAAATTCTGCCAGAATACTACTGATGGGATCATTCTTGCTCTGTATAGAGAACTGGAGATTAATTTCTTCTGGCCCCTATACCGCAATCCTTTACTCATTTTCCTGTGCTGCTTTTTACCCAGACTGCTCTACAAATGCTTATGTATTCAATCAGGCATGGCAGTTTGTAGTCCTTTCATGATTCTATTATAATAAACCATATACAAAGCTGGGGAAAAAAAGCACTCTTTTCCTGGGCATTTGTTTTTAGGCAAACCTGGAAGTGCTGGTATTGCCTTTACCTAATCTTTGGAAGTACTATTTTGGTCTCAATGAATTTAGGTATCTTTCTTTACTCAGCTTTGGATGACTTTTAAAAATTCACTCTTGACATCCAAATAAATATGTATCGTGTACTTATTGTTGCAAGGAAACGGTATTTTACTGCTGAGGCTATTGTTCAGAGTTGCAAAGACTTAATTGCCTTCTGTCAAGGTGGCAGCTGTATTGTCTCATCTTGCAAGAAAACTCTTTCTAAGGCAAGAAAATGAACAAAATGTTAGTTACTGTTTTCTCTGAAGAGTCAAATGAAAGCAGATTACAGTGCTACCAGGTACTTTCTGAACAGGCTTCAGATTTCACCTTTCTGTACACTCTCTAAATATTTCTTTTTTGAATTTCTTATTTTTTTCACTAAGAATTTTGAATGCTTTATCTAATTTTATTTTATACATAGCGAAAGGCTAGCTATGCATTTGTGTATATATATATATATATATTTTAAACCAAAATAGTATTTCTGTTTCTGTTTTCAGTTCTGAGATAATTCTTTTATCTAAAATTAGAACGAGCATTCCCCTGCTCTCACTTATCCACCTACACTGTTTTTTACAATAAATTACGTTTATTGTAACTGACAATAAAAAAATAAATGAAATGTGTGTTACGAGGGAAAAAACACAGGTTAAAGCAGTTAATTAAGGGCATTTTGGACAACAGATATACCAAATAGAATAAGGAATGTATAGGATGCAAATGTGTAAATGAAAAGCACATGCACAGTGGAGTCCATAAAATATCAAGTTATAAAACACTGTGTGTCCTCTGAATCCTGGATTTCCTTTCATAGAAGGCCTTTAATGCTATTGCTAAAGTGAAGTAAAATAAGCTTTATATGTTACATAATTCTGTAGCTTTATTTCTGATGGATTTTTTACAGTAGAAATCTTGGTTTTCTCTGGTAGTTTTTTATTTTGGGTATTTGGTTCACTCCCACCCCTTGGAGTGTCGTGAACAGAGGGTAAATGGCTCATTGTACATTTTGAGTAAAAGTAGTAGAAAGCTACTGACTTTTGAAAGTCATCATAAGCGATGACAAGAAGAGATATCAGGGGAGTGCAAAGGAACTTCATTATTGCTGCTTATTCAATTTTCAGTTCCCAAAGCTGACATACTGAGAATACTCTCAGGTATTTGGTGTCAGACCATTAACCTATGTGTGTGAGCCAGCACACCGTACAGTTCTCATTTCCTAAACTGAAGAAAAGGAAAAGAAAATAAAAGTCCTCAACCCCCTTGCTCCCCCCTCCCACTTCCTGAGATTGCAGACAACTAGATGCTGGGGTCCTTGCCAGATTTGCATCAAGTGAGAAGGTAATGAGAAGTATATAATTAGCATTTATATCAAAAAGGCAGAACATTGAGACTGGTACCAATCAATTGCAAAACTGGTGATGGCAGGATGAACAGCAAGAGTTTCATGCCAGACCTGAATATACCTCTGAGTCTTGCAATGCCCTAAAACTTGCATTTTCAGTGGGTCAAGGGAAGGTGCTTCTGCCCTGGTAAATAATTGAAATCATAATGACTCAGCCAATCACAAAAGATTATTTTTGTCATGTGTTTTGGGCTTCAAAACTGGAAGTTAACTTTGGTGAAAGAAACTTAGAAAGGTGTCAGCATTACTCTTTTTTTTAGTAACATCAAGGCTCATCTCATATTTATTCTCTGGAATTGGAGAGACTTTCTGGTTACTTTTCTGGCAGTATGTTGCTTCTATTACAGATACCAAAGAATAACAATTTGAAATTATAGGCATATCTAGGGGAAAAAGATGGTTTTAACTTTCAGAAAAACTTAGGCTACCTATTTTTTTACAAAACTCCATTTTATACTTTAAGAATATATACGGTCAACAAGAACCTAAGTAGTCAGAAGTTATGTTTCTGATACTGTGATACGTCACTAGATGACTGATGTGGCTAAATAAATATTTTATGGTACTCAAAACAAAAATTGAGACAATTCTTTGGAATATGTCAACCTTTGTCCTGGGTGCTTAAATCTATTTTTAAGTCCTCCTATCAGTTTAGTAACTGGACATCGGGAGAGTTCCTGAACAGGCACCTCTTGGAATTTGTGTTTCTAGATGTGATGTGTTAGATTAAAGTGTTCTCCAACTAAAAATCGGTATCACTAGAGTCTAAAGCAGTGTGAACTGCTCAGTATATCTGAAATTCAGAAACCTTAACTAGTCAACTTCCTCATTAAGGACAATGATGCTGCAGCTGTGATTTGTGCAGGAGGAGGTTTCTTGCATAGGTTTTGTAACTGTTTACATTCAAGGATATAGGACTAATGTGTATTTCATACCTAAATTATAAATGGCACAAGGGATATATGTCAACTCAGCATCAGTGATTTTCTGTATCAAATAACAATTGTAATTATGAGGTCCCAAGATACACCACCACTTGGTAGTAATGCTTGGCTAGGCTCATTTTCATAGTAACCCATCTAGACAGATATTTTCCATAAGTGATTTAGTACCAAGATGGTAATATTAATACACAGGCTGTTTCTGTCTGCTTACTGTTTGGATCAGAACCAGGCTTCTCAGACATAAGCAACAGGAGAACAGATTGCTTTCTGCTCTTCTATAATCAGCATAAATAAAATATTTTTCTTTAAATGACAGATAGCCTTTGAATCAGAGGGAGAAGGGGGAAGGTTTAGTAATATCTCCAGTACACAACCGATGAAATCCTGGTTAACAAAATCTTTAGATATTAATTGCTACCAATATTCTCACTGATATAATAGTTTCCAGAGTAAGCTGGGTTTACAGAAATAATAATAGTGATAACAGTAATCACTTAGTTTCATAATTCAGTTAGATTTTTGTGTAGAATACATAAAAATACGTTACAGAAATGGCTTATTCTACCCATTTTGTTGTAGATTTCCATGTTTTAACCTGTGGTACCTGTTTCTGTGGCATTATAAATATTTGTCAGCTTGTACAACTTCTTTGTAAGAGTATTCATTGCCAAGCATTTCCTAGACTATTTTGGTGCTTCTCTCTCTCTGCCTGTAAGAGAAATGAAAGATACTATTTTTCTATATTTCCCATTTTTAAGCCAAACTTTCCCCAAATTAAGCCCTATTATTATTATTTGTATGTGAAGATCTCCAAATGGTTTTGTTGGCTGGATCCTGGGAAAATTTGAATTTTTCAGTTGACCAGACAACCAGACATTTCTCCCTCATTTGAAGAGTTACATTTATTCTTCAAGCATAATTTTTTTTTAAGCTATTAAGAGAAAGCTTGGGGACATACATTTTCTGCAACCGAATGTGATGAAAATTACTGCTTCTTGTAATAGCTTGACACGAAATTATGCTGAACATACTAGTTTCTTTGCTCCTCTTAGCACTTAGCAATCTACACATTTCACATGTTGCATCAGGAAAGAGCTACTGTTTGATCACAATTAGCCTTGGATTTCCATGTATTCAGGATAAGAACAGCTATATTGGATGAAATGAGACTCATCTAGCACAGTATCCTCTCTGATAGTTACCATAAGCATGATCTTTCTGTGATATACTTTTCTAGATTCCAGTTGTTTATGGGTTTGGGACTTCCTGAGACAAACTCAGGGTTTTCATCTGGGTGGCCATGTTTGGCATCCACATATGGAATTAACCTAACTTATTTTTTAATGCAGTTCCAAAAAAGTGTATTTTTCCACACACTTGTACTGTATACGCTTTCATTTTTTTTAGTTTACTTTCTGATGATTTCCTGGATGTTCTACCTTATAAGTGAGAAATAATGAATATTCGTTCTGTAAGCCATTCATGATTTTATAGCCATGTATTCCCTTCATCTTAGTCATCTCTTTCCAAACTGAAAAGTCTTCAGTCTCTTTTTGTTTGTATCTTTGCTTATTCTACTCACTCTGTAACCTCTTTTACTTTAGAGAGGGTACCCAGATATACAAATTATGCAAAGGGTTGATACATAATGGATTTTTATTACACAGTGAAATTTTCTGTATACCTTTCAGTTCTTTTCCTAATAACTCCAGTATTCCTGTCACCTTTTTAAGAGACTCAGAGCTTTCAATTTTTTTGTAGGGGAAATGAAACAGCTTTAACATCTCCTTTCTTGAGTGGAAATAGCTAATTTTGGACTCATTACTGTCTACCAATAGTCAGCATTGATTTTCCCAGGCATAAAGTTTGTACTTCTTGATGTAGAAATTAATTTGAATTTTTGATCATCCATTTGGTTCAGTATATATGATATTTCCAGATGTTGTTGACTTGAAGAAATGCAGTAGAATCATGAAGCATGATTTTTCTTTGGAAAAAATACCAATCTTCTTCAATATATCAAACGTGTTTTAATTTCTAATAGAATACAGAATAATAATACAAAAAAAGGCTATTAGATTGTTTGGAAACTTCCTTACAGCCTTTTAAGGAGATTAATGTAACTTTTATAATTTTATTTCTCTTTTGTGGATACTCATTTAAGCAAGTAATATCTCAGTAATTTTATATTTTGGTTCATCTAGAACTTTAGTTTCATGTTTAGTCACTTTTTGACAATAAGATTTTGCTAAAATATTTTCCTTCTGACATTTTGGTTTCAAACCAGTCTTAAAAATCATTCCTAATATAGAAAGGTAGCACTTCTTTCATAGTGAAAAGCTATTAAATTCTTTCTTTGCAATCTCTGTTGTGGTTCTCTTTCCTGAATGCTACACATAATTATAAAAGCATTAGTTGGTGATCTGCTTCAGCTCAAAGCAGAATTGTTGTCAGTGATAGATCCAGTCAGTCATGATTTTGTCTGAGTAAGTCTTGGTACCTTTGGGGACAGAAATTCCACATCCCCTCTGAGAAGCCTGTTACTGATGCTGCACTTTCCTTTTAGTGAAAAGTTCTGATGTCCACTCTGAGTCTGCTAATCATACTACTTAATTATTTATTCTGCACAGTGATTCTCTAGTAGTCTTCCTTTGCTTCTGACATTTAAAAAACCTTTTGTTTCCTTCATGCTTTAGGCATGTTGCTTGTTTTAAAAGCTCATTTTTGTATTGCCCTATTCTAGTTTTAAAATTTGGTATTGGTTATCCTATCTTATTTAACTTCCTTGTTTTGATCCATTTTTCACTGATTGAAGATGAATTTTTGCATGTAATGCTTTCCTTCCTGTGGTAGCGTTTGGAGTAACTTTAAAGACTTTTAAAGTATGAGTTGAGCGCTATTGTGTAATCTGAGTATTCTGTGGTCACTAGCACAAAATATTTCTTTTGCAGTTATGTATTAAACTAGGGGGTTTTTTTCATTTAGGATTAAACTCAGAGTTTCTTTTCACATGTGAGTCCTCTGATGAATGGCTGTGATGCATGACTGGGTCTCTTATAATACCCTAAATATCTAGATCAAATCCAGTCTAAAAGGGAATTAACTTAAAAATCCTTGTTGCTGTGTTTTCTGCTATTGTGGTCTTTTAACTCTTTTTGTAGTTGCTGTTGTCTTGTCTTTTATTAAAAAAATATTGTCTTGCCTTTTTCGTATCTTCATCTTCCTGAAAAACATGGCTGATAAATCGGTAATAGATCTCTATCATTAAATCATATTGAAGAGATTTT
The DNA here is from genome assembly GCF_001604755.1 of Lepidothrix coronata. Classification (NCBI taxonomy): domain Eukaryota; kingdom Metazoa; phylum Chordata; class Aves; order Passeriformes; family Pipridae; genus Lepidothrix; species Lepidothrix coronata. The sequence goes on from NW_016690218.1 coordinate 5,576,839, forward strand.
ATGGACTACAGAATCCTTTTATGAGGAAGGGGTAGGAGTACATGCTTCTCTAACTTTCAGTATTTTCTGCACTGAGAATTTACTATTAGATGTTGAAATACTCTATTTTGTCTTGTATTAACCAAGCTTAGAGCTTCATTGTAGAATTGAATGTGTGATAATAACATTTATTTTAAGTGGAACTTCCAAGTAGCTTTGTCTCTCCTTTCTTTCAGCTTTGCTTGACTTATAGATTAAAGATGAAAAAGGCAACCATTAAGAGAAATTTTTGTTCTGGTAACCATTTAAAAGCAAAGTACATTGAACTACAGCTGTTGATGTCGTAGATGAATGCGATTTTTGAATCACTGTACTTTTTCATATTTAGAAATATTTGTGCGGAAAAAAAATACACTGACCCAAAGAAAATTACTTATAGAGTTTATTAGTTTGCTGCCATCTGCATTTTCCAGAACACTTGAGTTAGAAAAGTTAGTTTTTGTTCCTTTATGATGAATCCCAAACCTTTTGCCATTTCACATCTCCTGCATCCTGGTGCGCTTTGACTTGCTGGTTTTTGTCTGTGTTGTGCATTAACTGATGCCTTTCATTAGTTTCTCCATCCCTGTGCCATTGCCCTTTTCCTGTGGTCGGTTTTCCCACCAAATTGGAAATTGATGAATGTAGAGATTGTTGGTTTGGGGTTTTTTTCTGGCTTTCAGACATTGAGGTAGCTTTTCAGGAACCCTTTAATTTTGCACAAGATGTGAGACTCATACTCCTGGGTCATGGTCCAGGAATAACATAGGATGTGTCAACTCCTTCTGAATAGCAATGCTACCTATTTAGGGAGTAGGTGAAGACCTTTATATACCTCCACAGAAGTGGAGTATTTTGAACACCAGCTGAAGCATGAAAAGAGGGAGAGGGTTTCTGATACTGAGCTGTTGGATCACATCCTTCAGTAAAGGAAGAGAAAATTTAACTTAGATGAGTAATAAGAAATGAAAATTTTCAACTGTCCTTCATTCTTACTTAACTAACGTTTTCACTAAAATAAAGAAGCATATGGTCAGAACAAAAATTGCAAAACTTGACCTTTGAAGATGGCAGTTCTTTGCAGTAACTGTGATTCAAAAAAGTACTATATGGTTTAATATGTCACCATTTATACAATGCAATTTTGTAAATGTTCTTTGCAGATTCTCTGTCCAGATGGCAAATAGGGTTGCATTGTTTATTCAGTTATTTTTCCCTTCTGTTTTGAAAGAACAGGACTTTTTAAACTCTATTTAAAAGGCGAATAGTTACACTCTGTTCAATATTTATCTTTTTTCCTCTCTCTCAACAAATTAAAAAAGTGTTACACAGACTTATATTTTTTTTCTGTTCCATTTAAAATTTTCTCCTCCCCAGCTCATACTCCCGTTCTTGTTGCTAATGAATGTATCATCTAAAAATAGATAATGTTCATCACTCTATAATATTTTGTATCTTTCTAGATTGGAGGCCAGTGTAATTGTAAGAGACATGTGTCTGGCAGACAATGCAATCAGTGCCAGGAAGGATTCTACAATCTGCAACAGTCAAACCCTGATGGCTGCAGTCCCTGTAACTGTAATACCTCTGGGACAGTCAATGGAGATATTACCTGTCACCAAAATTCAGGACAGTGCAAGTGCAAAGCAAATGTTATTGGTATGTGTAATGCAAGAGTTCGGAGCCATTTTTCTTGTTTTCCTTGGAAATAAAACACACTTGATTTCTAAATGAAAGGTATAGAAAACTTCTTTGCTGAAGGCAGATTATAAAAGTGAATGAAATTAACTGTTGAAAAATTATTAATTTAATAATTCTATCAAGCTACAGCTTGAAGCTTAGTTTAATCAACCCTTTAGAAGTTTCTTTATGGCATAGCTACATTAGCTTACATGGTTCCATACTAATAAGTCACAAAAATAATGTAATTTGCTTACTGCATAGATGTTTCTTTTAGGAAATTAACACTTTTTCAAAATGTTTTATGCTTAATGACTTCTAAGCAAATCGTTTCCATGCTAGTTTTCTTAATAGACCAAAATAAATGGATTTTTTTCTCAAAATATTCTGTGCTACAGGGTCCTTTGTGATAAATCTATCAATTTTTTTCTATTATATTTCTTTGAACTGTTCCTATGAAATGCAAAATAAGTCAACATAATTCCACAGATCATGTACATAGCTAGGGTTAGTTATCAAGGGCCACATAATTTTAATTTTGTAATTCAATGCCAAGCTGATTATAATAAACTGCTACCTTCTGTGTTATTTATCATTTTTTTTACAAGACGTGCTTTTTTGTTTGTTACTCCCACAGGTATTTTTCAGAAATTAGATTTGATTATAGCAATTTATTACTTCCAGCATATTTGAGGGGAGCCACAGCCACATAAGGACAAAATTTATCAAGTGCCCAAAATACACAGTATATATAATACACTTTGAAATGTTGATGTATGGGAATATTATGCAAGGAGAATTTCCTGATAAAGTGAGCCTTGCATGGTAACTGTACATGTCTCAGACTATACATGTGTCTCAAAAAGAAAAAATTCTTTTCTGCTTTGTTACTAACAGAATTAGTAATTTATTTTTTATTCAGCCTAAGCATGGTTCTAGGTTGCATTAATAATGTTTAAGCACACGTTAGTATACTTGATATTTATATACCATCATTTGTGAATGTTGACTCATTTGTAATATTGTGAGTCTTTGTTTCTTTTGGAAATTAGAAGAAAGAAGTAAATTCAGAATAACAACAAATAACGGAAACAGCTCTAAATAGATAGAAGGCTGAACAATTTCAGTCCTTTTTCCTGTGGAATGCTATGCTTTTCATGCAATAAAAAGGGTGCTAAGAGTAAAAAATAACCTCTGTGCATCTTAAACCCACTCTCTTTTCAAGAAAAAGGACTTCAGAGCATTCTTAATTATATATTCTTTGCTCACATTTCGTATTTGCACCTGCGAAACCCTCTCTTAACTCAGTGGCAATTTGGCAGACAAGAAATGCAGTCTGGTTCTCACATATTTGGTTGTCTATATATTAATAAACATTTTATTCCCTTGATGAAAACAGTAAGAATTGTTTTTATTTTCACTGAAATAGTTATAAGAAAAATGTGTAAACCTATGCTTTCTGTACTTACCTGTAACAATGGTGAGGGCTGTATTTATGCAAGTGTTTGTTCGCAGGATAAAAACCTAATTCTTTCCAGACTAGATTCTCTTTGTTTTCCAAACCAATTGTAAATAAGCTTTGGTATATTGAAACGTGTGCAGCAAACTTTAACAGAGAGCTTTCCTCTTTGGATTTCTAAATTGGTTTTTAGAGCAATCTGTCTATTGCCATTTTTATCTATTTAAGCAAACATGATAACAGAAAAATGCAACTGTGGACTGCAGTGTTATGAAACATGAACTGTTAGAGTTAACACAACTGTTAAATCTTACTAATGATTCTATCACCAGTAAAATACATTAGCACCAATAATTTTATTAAAGTAGGTCATTCATCTAGAATAAAAAGGTAGAAGAATGTGAATTAAATGCCAAGCGTGCTAACTCCCCTGTACTTGTTAACATTGAATGTGATGCCCTGTAGGCCTTCCTCAGTATCGTTAGGAATAGATTACCTGTCAGGAATATGTATGGCATATTCAAATAAGCACTGCGCATATTTTTAAAACTGATATGATATGAATCCATGTAGACCAATTTTAATAGTTCAAAATGAGTCATAATTCTTGTTAACAATACAGTTATTTTTAAAATTTGCAGCAATAGTGGTCCTTTTTTATTTTCCTTATTGAAATTAAATGATATGCCTTAGGTGAGTCATTCATCACTGTTAAAGGAACTTGCCTTCTGTTGGAGTTTTTGAGTTTTATCCATATATATAATGCATTCCCTACCATTTTTAGTTTTATATTTCTACATTTAAGTTGCTAGATGCATTTTTGTATGGTTTTGTATTTTTTAAATGATGACGATGCCTTGCTGGAACATTGTGTTTATATTTTCCTATGTGTAGCAATCAAGTGATAGCTTCATAGTGAAGGATTTTCCCATTGCAAGGGGAAATACATAGCTGAATTTGCATTTTTCATATAATAATCTAGTTTGCTTTCTTGTAATGCACATTTTATAAACTAACATATAAATGCCATCCCTTGGGGCAGGGATAAAGCAAGCATTGACTTTGAAAACAAAGCTAATAAAACTACAGGATGAAGCATGACAAAACCAGTTTAGATTTTAATGTATTGCAGGAGTTAACTTAATCATAATTTAGATAAAAATATTTCATTTTGGATTATGGAAAACATTTTCTGCTTTCAGTAAGGGCTAACAGTAAACACTAACATAAATGTAATCAATGGTAAAACTGAAGTATGGTGTTAAGTAAATCATTTGTTGTAATTAGTCTAATTTGTGCTGTCCTAGAGTATATTTAATGTTTTTAATACAATATATAAATCTATTATCAGAACATATTTAGAGCCCAGTGCAATTCCCTGTGTATTGCATTTCTACAATATAGGGTGAAGAGTTCACATAAGCATTGATTGTGCAACAAGTGCTGTTCTGGGGGACAAAGAGATTAATTCTAGTTTGTCTTAGAAATGTTACAAAGAATCTCTGGCAGAAGTATCTTAAATTGTATTGAGAGGCCAACAGAAATGCATTACTTCTGAAACAAATTGGAAAAGTAAACAGATTTTTGGGATGCCACAGTTATTCAATTGATTGGTGCAGCCCTGTCACTCCTGTTAATTATGCTGGTGAAGAATATTAGTCCTTCTTTTCTCTTTTTTATTTACACTAAAGTATAGTATACTTACCCTTTTTAAAAACTGAAATTAATAGCTTTTCAGCTTTTTCCTTTTTTTTATTATTAATACCTTTTTCTCCTTCCAGGTCTTAGGTGTGATAGTTGCAATTTTGGATTTAAGGCTCTCAGATATGCTAATGAAGATGGATGCGAGCCTTGTTGGTGCAACAGCCACGGCTCAGTGAACCAATTCTGCAGCCCTCTCTCCGGGCAGTGCAATTGTAAAGAACGAGTGAAAGGACTTCACTGTGACACCTGCATGGACAACTTTTATGGGCTGGATGTAACTGGTTGTAAGGCTTGTGAATGTAATGCTGCGGGGTCGTTTTCTGGAACTGTGTGCGATGCAACGACAGGGCAGTGTGCGTGTAAACCAAATATTGGAGGAAGACAATGCGACCAATGCCTGGATGGCTACCGCAAAGTACAGAAGAATCATTCCTTTGTTTGTCTGCCGTGTAACTGTGATAAGGCAGGTACAGTGAATGGCTCTCTGCTTTGTGACAAATCAACAGGACAGTGTCCTTGCAAAGCTGGTGTAACTGGCCTTCAGTGCAGTCAGTGCATGCTTCATACGTACAACCTCAGCATGAGCAACCTCCTCGGCTGCCAGCGTTGTGACTGTGACGCTCTGGGCACATTGGCAGGAACAGTTTGTGACCCCGTTTCTGGACAGTGTGTCTGTTTGCCTCAGCGCCAGGGGAGAAGGTGTAATGAGTGTAAACCAGGTAAGGAAATTGGAAGACAATTTGTTTGATGTAGTAAGTTTTGCTTTTTTAGTTATCATAGTAGTTCCTACAGTTTTTAGTATGTGTTTAGACAGCTTCATATCTGACATCTCTGATGTATATATGTTATTGTGTTTCCATTTCTTCCTAACTGTGTGAGTGAGCAGGAAGTATTAATGTCCTGATCACCATCAAATATTTATTCTATTTCCAGAGCTTGTATAATTTGTATTATTAGTGTTTTTTCAACATGTTCAAAATAAGGCTAGGCTAGTTCTAGATATTGAGAAAATAGACAAATAATCGTGGCCCATTCACTCAATGAGAGATAAATTGGCATAATTTAATGAACAGCAGCTATCCTCATAATGAAAAATGTGAATTTGGAAGGCAGAGTGCAATCTCTTCAGGAAGGGCACTTCATGCATAAAGCTGAGCATGGTGGGAAGCACAGAGATGGTTGCTTAAACTTTGATGAGGCTGGCAAACGTGCCACTTAGGGAGCATTCACCTGCCTTGCTGTGTTGAGGATATGCTGGCTTTCACAAGGACTGCTTACAGTTTGGCCCTGCAAGTAGGTGATATTGCAGTTGCTACATATCAGTTCAAGATTTTATACTATATTATTGTAAACAAAGTTTAAATGTTCATTATAGGTGGGAAACTGTAGTTATATTTCAATGTTTTTGTTTTAAAAAGTAGGTGGGTAAAGTGAAACTATAGATAATATTAACCTACCCTTCATAATAATATTAAGCAGATAGATTTAGTTCAAGTTAAATACATATGCAATTTATTCAAGTAGCAGGTCACATTAAAAGGTACATTATAGCTCCATTGGTTTTAATATGCCATTCAATAATTTGAACAGAGGTTAAAAAAGCTGCTTAACCTCCATTAAGTATTTTTTAAAATGCTTTCATTTAAATTATTTTAGGTACATATACTAATAAATAAGGCAGCATTCTGTTTTTCTTAGTTCCTCCTCCAGTGCTATTTGACCTGTTAACCCTCTGTAGCAGCCACTTAATCAGAGATCGGCAGAGGAGTGATGTCAAGGCTTCCCGAGTCAGTGACCGCCCTTGTCCTTGAAAAAGAAAGGCCAGGGTTTATGCAGAACTAAATGGTTTAAAAAGGTTTAATTGATAGTACGAACAGACTGGTTTGTAAAAAAGCTTGCATGGCACTCAAAGGAATACTTCCACAATAGTTCCTATTAAAAAGAAAAATAATTTTAAACGTATTTTTGTAAGGATTGTTTTTAAATTTTCTAACTAATAACTATAAGCATATATGTACTGAACGCTGAACTCTCTGCTGCAGGTGAAAGTGTAAGTTCTTATCATTGTAAAAGTGCTGTATTAATCCTAGTGTAGCACAGCAAACTGCACTATTTTTGCTATTTTAGTGTTGATCCTAGTGTGAGCTCATTTAGATGTTTAATATATCTAACTCTTATATAAATACTCTTTATTAGTATGTTCCAAAAGAGACTTTTCTATAAAACAGAGGAGAGTATAAGAAATCTTCCATATAGAAGTATGGAAGATCTTAATTGACTTCGAGTACTGTAAACATGTCCTATGGCTTTGTCTTGGAGCAAAGATAAGAAAATGTATTCCAAGTGTATATGTAGCCAATACAATCTAATTAAAGCACACAACTAATTAGTTAATACTGGCAGCCCTAGAAACATGCTAGAGACTTGTTAGTGTGTTGGGACATTTCAACTATGTGATGCAAGTTTTCTTAGTGGAATACAGGTTATATGTATTTTATTTTCTTATTCTGTGTAATTGTAAGTCTGTTTTAGGTAGTAGTATTTAAAATAACATCCCATTGTAGCATATTTTTATGTGCTTTGATAAAATGTGAGAGGTTTCCAAAAGTTGCCAAAATCTTAATGCAGGAAGAGTTGCCAATGGAGAAAACTTCAAACTGGATGTAGTTTTGGGAAATTGTTTTATAATGAGATCTTTTTCCTTAAAACTCTTTTTGGAGCCTTCAGCTATGTCTTTAACCTATTAGGCTGTATCCATGACTTGTCATCTTCCAGTTTGTTCTCATGCAAATAACATTTTGGTAGATTGCTGTACATTTAAATTTTATTTTTTTTTAAACTAAAGGTGTATGGAAAGTGAGGGACACTTGATTCTACATGAAACAAAATGAAAGAGCAGTTTTGCCTTGTATATAAACTTGCTTTCAAGATTCTTCAATTGCAGTGATTGAGGCAGGATCTTTCTTGCCCCCAAATTGTTGTGAGCAGTTTGTCCCTGTCTCATTCTGGAACTGTGTTGCCATGCCGACTGGGATTTGTGCCATACAGATCCTATTCAACAGGTCTTGGATCCTGTTATGAGAGCAGAAAAGCTGTAAGAAAAGTAATATTTTAAGTTCTTTACTTGGTGACCACAGGTTTTTATAGAGTGCTACGTAGTATGGAAAAGATATAAGCTAGCATGTAGGATGTGTGTCTGGGCACCAGTGCTGAGTTTTTGTGTACATACTACCTCTCTTGGCCAGAAAAATGTGAATTACATTGTGACAATATTGTTGGTGTGGTTAAATGTGCATTTTGAAGCATGGTCTGTGGTTAAGAAATGAGCGTTATTGCCACAGTTGGTAAGCATGTAAAAGTGCTAAGGAATTGTTTGTGTGTTCCTTTTCTGTACAGTAGGAGAAACAGTAAGAGGATTATTAAAAAAGGAAACTGAATACTTTGCTACGACTTTCATTCTTCCTTATGAAGAGTATGCTTGATTGACAAATGTGATCAGTTATGGTTGAATTGGAAAAAATCTGAAAAAGAATAAGCATAATACTAGTTATATACATAGATCTTGTAGAGATTTGCAGTGGCTGTCTTAAAATTGAAAATTAGTTCTATTGTACAATAGTGGATCCTTCATAAAGCAACTTTTATGAGCCCTTCTAACCTTGCTGTAAATTAAGCTTGCATTAAGTTGTTTCTTAGTCTTTCCTGCCAAATTCTAGGTGGTGGAAGTAAATAATAATAGTAACGGTTATGACAAACAGCATGAATTTGTAATCTCATGTCTCTTCTCTTTTTGTCTACATTAATCATGTTAATTTACATATAAATTAGTTGGGGGAGGAGATTGCTCTCATTTTTTCCAATCCCTTTTTCTTTTAAAAAAAGTTTTACCTGATACTTCTGAAAAAAAAAATGTGGTAGTATCCAGAAAATTAGTTAACTTTTAGAGCATTTCTGAAAGATTATTATAAAAATATCATACCAAATCCTTCACTGCTCTACAGTGGTTTAGGCAGTATGACGTTAGGAGAGCCAGGATGTTTAACCTTAAGGTATAGATTCTTTATAATTATGAATTTCACTCTTATGAAAAAAGCAATATATGCTGCAGTGATCGATCCTGCTCAGGCAGAATTAATTTATTTTCTAGAGATGTGCTTATTTACCCATTATAGTCTTTTCTTAGAAATCATAGAATAGAATCATAGAATCATAGTTTCATGCAAAATTTCAGGTGGACAATGATCTGGTTTAGCCTGAGTGCTTATCATTTACTGCAACTATAAATTGGGTTCTGAAGAAATGCTTTGACCTTCTGCATGAGTCCAGGCTTAAACTTGTTTGCTACCTTTGTGTTACGTTCTGTGAGTGGAGTCGTTCATTGTGCTCGAGAGTGACATTGCTGGGAAATGGTCTCCTCTATTTATGCACAGGATGGGCACTGCACTGTGCAGACAACTGCAGTATGAGATAATACATGCTGCCTCACTAATAACTTCAAGCTATTTGGTCTCTGTGGTGGCTCAGTTTGGGGCCTCTCTGGAATAAAGTGCCAACAGCATGGTTTTTTATGATGCGAATGTATGTTAACTGGAGACTGATATCACTTCACTGTCCACTTGAGATTTATCTCACTGAGGACCAGAGGCTAAATTTGAACAAAGATTTGAGCAGTAAAATTCTAATGTTTTCAATTTGTTTAGTTCCTCTGCTATTTGGATATGAGCTCACAGTGCAACACTGCTGCAAAGACAGAGAATACCACCCTAGGGGTGTATATATAGAGCTATCTCTTGTAAGACAAATAATAAGGCCTTGGGCAATATGACATGTTACAATATAATTTTGGGCTCTTTATTATAAAGCAGGACATCAAGAAGTTATTGGACAGCAAATAATATTCAGTAACTGAGAACATGACTAAGAAACTACTGATTGAACTTTACCTGGAGAAAGGAAAGGGCAAGTGCCTGAGAATACTGTGTATCTCAGTAACAGCTGAAATTTTTCTATCAAAGTTGTACAATAAAAATTAATAGTAACCATCTGACAGATAGAAACTTGTATCAATGGCCCTATCTTAGGCTTCATTTTCCAAGATAGGTACTTGTTTTTGACTAGAGCCTGTTAATACCATGTCACCAGTATCCTTTGCAGAGCTCTCATGCTTTGCTACATTTGTTGATATATTATACCACTCCAAAGGGATGAGGGGAAAAAAAAAGCAAAACAATTTGTGGGAAAAAGCCAGTAGAATATTTATTACTAATCAGGTAAAAGTAGAAAATAATTTGGGAAACTTATGAAATAATATATTTTACTGGTATGCCATTGCTTGAATTGTCTACTGATCAGAAAGAAATTACTAAGAATGGAATAAGTCCATACATAGCAAAATAGGTTATGCAAGTGGTACAGCATCATTAAAACAATGTGTGTAAAAGCTCTCTCGTTGGAAATTTCAGGTGAGGCTGTGAATAATGAGTAAGTTCTTCAATGACCAGATTAGAGCTGTATAAACTCTATCTATAAACTGTATTTATCAGTAATGTGCTCAAGGCATAGATAAAGATAGCTTGCGAGGGCAGTAGGATGAAAGATAGCATAGCAGAAGCATACCAAATATACTGTGGGGAAGGTGAAGTGAATACTCCGGTTCATAATTGGAAATAATGCAGGGAGAAAAGGATAGGATTCAGAATGAAAGCTTTTTAAGAGCAGATAAGTAATTTTTTATAATCAGTTTTTCAGTTTCAATAAAAGTATTTGTGTTCGATACAAGCTCTGTGTTACAGACGACTAAAATACAAATTTTACATAGACCTGGGAATACTCATCAAATGGAGTTTTTCCGAAGAAACACGATAGTGTTTCAAGGATTAAGCCAACCATTAGTTGAGAAAGATTTAAGAGACTTTCTTGAGAAAACATTTGCATTTCTTATGGTTTGCAGCTGGCCATTTTCGGAGATGAGATCTCAGACTAAAAGGGACAAATATCTGTTCTCATATGTTATTTTTTATGTTTCTACTGCTAGTGGTGCATTCATTAGTACCTCTCATGTCCTTGGGTCTTTACTTTCCCCGTAAACACATTAATGTACTCCCCCTATTTTGCATTTGCTCTGTCTAAAAGTATAGAGAGAATAAAAAATCGGACTTGGCAAATAGAGAATGAATAATAGCTTTGCAAAGTGCCAATGAGAAAATCTAGAAGCTCAGCTGTGGAGGAAGACTACAGTGCTTTATTTGAGTCGACACATGTGTTACCTAAGCTTTGATTCTGTTGTTTCATTCCTGATTTTAGATAAGTTGATAATAATCTTACTGTGTTCACTTTTTGCGTATCGTCTATTCTCAAAATCCCTTTATTTTCCAGGTTTTTATTTTTCTCCATCCAGTGTCACTGGCTGTCTGCCATGCCTGTGCCACATAGCTGGTTCAGTGAATCAGATCTGTGATAAACTAACTGGCCAATGTAGTTGCCAAGATGCCTCTGTAACAGGACAGACATGCGAACGCTGCAAAGAACTTTATTTTGGATTTGACTCTGAAACAGGAAGGTGAGTGTTTCTTTTTTTACAGGTCACTTACAATCTCCTTGTTACATTTTTATGATAGTAATTTGGTCAAAGATTTAGTGACAATGAAAAGATGTGTTCTAGTTACCTTAATCCTTTGAGTTCATGTGTGCCCTCTGATTTACGTGTGATATGTTATACAATTGTCTGTGCTCCCATGAGCTGTAGAAAATAGAAATTTTGCCACAGATTTAGGTAGAAACAGCATGAAAGCTGTATAAGACTAATGTTTTCTAATGTTATAGCAATTTGGTAATTGTTTCTTTACGTTTTCTCTGCATCTTCAGTAAGGTGTGTTGTTTTCTGAAGTGTTAATTTTTGATGATTAAAATGCAGGTAATGTGCCATTCTTATAACCAATGATTGCTTTTATATATTTCAGGAAGATATTTTAGTTGGGGAAAAAAAGGAAAAACTACGTATATCCCTGTGTTTCCAAATTTCTTTTGATAACAATACAAATACTCACTGCACCTTTACTCTTAAAAATCTGTTTTTCTGAAGCAGTGTATTCTTTTTCAACATTTTGTTATGTGCTACAGGGTAAATTGTTTATCAAATGTAGCCTGGGGCCTCTAGGTACATTGGAATTATATGGATACATTCCCTGCAATGTAAGGGGCAAAACATATCTATAGGTACTGCACTGTTCTTCCAACTATTGCCCTATCTTTCTTTTCCAGGATCATCTTTCTTGCTTAATCCTCACAATCTCAATTTCCTTTTAAATATTGTCCAGAAAGATTGTACAGCTCTATTGCTATCATATTTTCATGCAGACTGATGATGTTGTTTGGCTGTATTTTGTAATTTTGCCTTTATAAACCCCAAACCAGACAGCACAGGGAGAAGCAAAATCTGTACAATATTCCTCTTCCTGTGCTCCTTTCCCCCTGCTAGTGTGGGGTAGACAAGCTTTTAGGCAGTGATTATAAGTGTCATCTTGCATATATTTGACATTATTCTGCAGATTTTTCACTTTAACTTTTATATTACTGTCACTCATTAGAGATTTTTAAAATTATTTTTTACTGTTTCGGGTCATAGAGGCATCTACTAATGGTCATAAAGTAATCTGTAGGAATAAGGACTTCCTATTTTCACTTCCTGTCATTTCTAATGGTAAGTTATAAAATCTGTGTAATATTAAAGTTCCCTTTTAAATATATTTTCCTTACTATTAATGATACTCTTTTTTTAGTTACTTGAAATAGATTCTCCCCCCCCATTTTTAGCAGGTGACAGAGACATTTGTGTCTGCATTAAGCAACAGCTTTTCTGAATTAGATATTGGCCTTCAAATACCTGCTTTTTAAGCTGTCTTCTGAAATTTAAAATCTGAAAATATAAATTATCTAGATCCAGACCTTGTTGTAAGGATAAAAGTTTTTACAGTTCTGGAATTTAAATCAGAGTTGGCTTTAATGCTTTAATACTTGTTAATCCTCATGACAGTATTGAAGACTACTCTGGTAGTACATTAATATGATTAACCTGTGTTGCATATGCTTGGCTTCCTTGGTTGTCATCTACTTGGACAATGCACCTCAGTTCCTCAGGCAGAAATGTTTATCCACTGAAAATGATAATGCAAGTCTTTGTTTATTAATCTATTTTAATAAATTTCTTTAACTGTTAAATATCTTCATTAAAAGGGTAATATGCCTTTTCTTTCTCCATGAAGTTGCCAAGTCATTTAAGCCATCCTTGCTTCAAGTGTCTTTTAAGGCTTCTGTGTTTGCAGAACGAAAAGGATGTACCTCTGCTTCTGTAGTGGCAGAGGTACCTGTCTTTGTACAGTAGCACAAAAGAAGCAAAAATTGTGATACACAGATTGTGAAGCTTTAAAATTCTCCCACTCTGAGGAATGTATATTTGAGCTGATTGATTTTGTGGTGTTTTAGACATAAAGCATTAACTCCATGTTCCTTAATGCATTTGAGGTTATGAAGCAGGAAAATTTTCTTGACAATTAAAGAATTACAAATACTGTGTATTTGCAGCAGTCTGAGCAATCTGTAATGGGTGTGGGCATCAGTACACATTTGTAAAGCTTTACCTCTGTATTGTTTACTATAATGAACTGGTCAATGAACATCACAAATTGTTTATATATATGTATATATCTTGACAGATTGCTGTTTATGAAATCCATTTAGCAAGTGAGGTTTTCCCATAAGGATGAAAAATGAAGATTTTAAACAGATTGCTGGAGAGGCTCTAACTGCACCTAGAGAGTCAATGTAATAAAGGTTTCTCTATATTAATATTACAAAAACCATTTATCCTCAAAAAATCAATATTGCAATTCATCTTGGCATGACATTTCTCTTTCCATGTTTTAAAAGTCTGTTTTACTTGATTATATATAATTCTGTTTTAACAAAACTCAAATATATTTGGCTCGGAGTACTTTGAAAAAATAGCATTTAGCAAGAATGCTGAAAATATTTCTTATGTGATTAAAAGTTACTTATTTTTTTAAAGAATTAGTTGTTATTTTTAAATCATTAATTGACTGAATCCTTAATCTTGATTGAAAAACATGAACTATGCATAACAACAAATCCAATTCTGGTTTTCTGCAGTTTAAGAAAATTATGAATGTGATTACACAAAGATAATGTGTAATCCTGTGGAGCAGAATATGATGAAATATATGCTGTTATTTGCAGGATCTGGAGCCTAATTCAGTATAGGTGAAAGTAGGGAGCCTACACTTTTCCTAGAAGAAAATGCAACAAGCAGAAAGAAAGAGCCCCACCCCGCCAGGCACTGAAAACTGTCACTGTGACTGTATATGTATGTGAGTTTGATTGTCTCATGTGTGTATGATAATGAAAAGTGCAATAAAGAGGAAGGCCTTATTTTTAAGAGGTGCAAAAATATACAAGAACAGTAAGAGAAGCTTGTATTTTTCTGTTTATCTATTGAGAAACTTTTGTTAACACCCCCTCAACTAAATCTTCATGTAATGAAATTTTGAAATAATAAAATACTGTCTTACTGAGCAAATAATTCTGTTTTTGTTTTTTTTCTGTAACTAAGCTGGTTTTTTTAGTCATGATGTTAAAATACTCTAAACAAAACCTCTATTTAAAGGGAGATTTGAATACACTGTCTACAGATGAAAAGACTTAATAGAGTTTGAAAAAACTGCCCTTTTCTCTTGACTGTAAAAGAGAGCTAACTACAGTATAGTGGTTTCCAAGAGAGAATGTATTTTATTTATTCTCAGAAGGATATTAGTCCATAAAACAAATTTGCAGCTTATTTTGCAGCTTTAGCTTTTATCAGCCTTTTTAAGGGTGTTGAATGATTCCCCAGGAGATCACACAGCACGAGCTGCTGTGGAGTAAAGGAACTCTAATACAGTGAGCTCTGTGATAGGCAGAAAATGTATGTGAAGAGTTTTCTTAAGCTGGTTTAAAAATCTGTCACATTTAATGTCTATTTCACTGATTATTGACCTGAATTTTAGTGTCCTAATGTGAAAACAGTTTCCAACTTGCTCTCCTCTCTCTCTTGCCTTATAAAGCTGATATCTAAATTATAACAACTCACTTTTATTTCTGCTTTCACATAGGTAGAAAGACATGGTCATGACTGGGAAAATGGCAAAGTAACTTTTGTAAAGACGCCACCATGTATTTCCTTAGATCTGGTGAAACTGGCCAAGGGAAAATCCACCACATATAAATCAATGACTCTCCTCTAGTCTTAGGGTTAGCAGAGTAAAGGGGGCATAGCATGACTGTCTCTGCCTTGGATTTCTCTGAGGTCTTTTTACTGATTCATCATCTTGGGACCCGGTATCTGGAGTAATTTAAGATTCCTTTGAAAGTAGGTTGCTTATACCTGAGAATTGGATTTTTCCAGCTCAGAGCAAGGGGAGTAAAGTGTAGACTTCCCAGTGTGTTTTAGCTTCACTGTATAGTCCTATGTTTCTCCTAGTCTTTGTTGTTTTTCAGAACTCTTTTAGCCCGCAGCAATTAAAATATAGTGAAATTAGAATCTAAAGTATGAAGTTTTATTCACCATTGTTGACTTTCTGTTATGACTAATAATGGCAGTCTGTATTGCAGTGGGTAGTGTAACAGTGTTTGCAGTAATTTGCTTTGCTTAATTTCGGACATGTTCCAAGTCTTTGAATATTTGCACAATCTGACATCAGTATCCACACTATAAATGGATGTCAGTGGGGAAATAGTGTATCAAGTGAAGAACAAGTTGATCGCAAGAGGTTTCACATGCAAAAGGCAAAGCATAAATTAATCCTGGACGTATTCTACTGATGCCACGGAGAGTTACAGAATTGAAATGTGGCATTTGTGCGATAGCAATGCTTTTACATTTTTTGTTCTTGTTAATTAAAAAATAATTTAATTTGCACATTTAATTAATTATTCTCTTCAGTTACTTCCAATTTTGTCCATCAGGCTGCAAAGAAATGGTGCTTTCTGTTATAATATTCATATTTCTGGTTTTTTGTTTCCTGTCACTTATTGAATCTGATGGTTTTTTTCTCCCAATTTTGGTCACCATTCATTCTCCTTTATTCACAGCATGCTATTTTTTTCAACTTCGAGTTGCCTTTGTGGACAAGAAATTATTAATTGATTTTTTTTTTTTCCAACGAAAGGCTAGTTTTCACTGAGGTAGAAGGTTGCATATTTTGTGCAGAAACCTCTGAAACTGGTTACATGTGTATCACTGAACTCTGCAGCTCTCAAGAAAGGTTGTGTGAATAAGGCTGGAGGACTGAGTGCATAATGTGGTTATTACCAAACATTATTATCTAGTTTGTGTATGGATCAATATATATAAAAGCTCTTTAATTCTAAACCATTTTTATCTAAATTAGAATATTATTCTGGCATTGAAATGTTTATAGTAGGCACTGTTTCTGTAATTTTTTTAATCAGACTAATAGATTTTCTGCTGTTTCAGACTACTGAACTGTTTATGATTTTTTAATTAGGTTACCCAAGAATCTTTTAAACAAAACCCTGCTGTGCTTAACTGAAGTGTTAATGTGTTTTGATCACTTCCTTGATTTGTTTTTGTTTATAGATGTCAGCACTGTAATTGTCATCCTGCAGGAGCCATTAGTGGGACTTGTCATCTTGTTACTGGACAGTGTGTTTGTAAACAATTTGTAACTGGCTTGAAATGTGACAACTGTGTTCCTGATGCTAGTAATTTGGATGTCCACAACCTATTTGGCTGCAGTAAAAGTAAGTGGATGTTAGGTCTTAAAAGCATGTCTTTCAGATTAAAGTTTTATATTGATTTAGTGAGTATTGAATTGGGTCAGCAGTACTGAAATTGGGTTTTACTCCCCCCACAGCCCCACATAGATTTGGTCCCTAAAGTCTGAGTGATTTTTACTGTGTCTTAGGACTGTTTTCTAGAGAGACATACAGAATGCTTTGTGTCATACACACTTTCTGCTTGCAGTCTAAGCAAAGGGAGAAGTAATGATCCATATTTCCATTGCACTTCCCACCATGTTCTTTGCAGTGACCAATGCAGAGTTCACCTTTCAGTCACATGAATACAATGTACGACAATACTTGTACGACTTGAAGCTTAGCCCTCTTTGGTGCCATTGACAGAAGGCAGAGGAACTGCCTTCAGAAGGTCTGAAAAACAGAAGGTCTGTTGAAAACCACTTCCTGGTGATTAATTCAAAATCTGCTCCTCAGTTCGATGTAGCTTTGCCTTTTTCCTCCTGGACCTTTTTTTCAGTTAGTTTGGGAAAATATGTGATACGGTGTAACAGAGTGTGAGAAATTGGCATGTGTGAGGTGGGGCTAATGCCATGTGGAAGGTCAGATAATCATAGAATCAGCTGGGTTGGAAGGGACCTTCGAGATCATCAAGTCCAACCCTTGATCCACTACCGCTGCAGTTACTAGACCATGGCACTAAGTGCCACATCCAGTCTTTTTTAAAAAATCTCTGGGGACGGAGAATCCACTACTTCCCTGGGCAGCCTATTCCAATGTCTGACCACCCTCTCTGTAAAGAAATTCTTTCTAATATCTAACCTAAACCTCCCTTGGCACAACTTGAGACCATGCCCTCTTGTCTTGCTGATAGTTGCCTGGTAAAAGAGACCAAGCCCCACCTGGCTACAACCTCCTTTCAGGTAGTTGTAGAGAGTGATGAGGTCTCCCCTGAGCCTTCTCTTCTCCAGGCTGAACAGCCCCAGCTCTCTCAGCCTCCCCTCACAGGACTTGTGCTTGAGTCCCTTCACCAGCCTAGTTGCCCTCCTCTGAACTGTAATGAAACAAATTGCAATGAAATATCTATACTTCTGCCCTTGCAGTGAGCCTGGATACAAAGAGGTGGCACAATTTCACCCTTTATGTTGTAATTAGTCAAAATTAAATGTTTAAATTTGCCCACCAGTGCACAGTCTCCAAGCTGGCAGGGATTTTAAAGAAGCAGAGGATAAAGTATATGTGATAAGAAAATTCAATTTTTAAGTTGTCTTTGCGTCAATGGTCAGAAATTGGCTTTGAGGGCATCATGCCATGCAATGCCAAACCATGGGGTAAGGACCTCAGCTAATTCTGAAAAAGCTGTATGACGTTTTTTGACACTCCAGCTTTCTGCTGTACCCAGTTAATAGCCCAGTCTTGGAAGTCAGGTAACCAGTGAGAGAGGAAGTCTGTAGATGCTAACTGGGCATTTCTGTCAGTAGGCCTAATCAGTAATGGCCATACTGGTAATACAGTGACAGTCACCTCCGGTAGCCACGTGTAATGCAACAAAAGGGTTAGACATTCCCAAGTTATCTCTGGAGTATGTTTCTGGATCCTCCTTCAACAAAGTATTTTTTTTCTTTGTGTTCTGCGTGGGTATTTACATGATATTTATCACTGTGATGTGTGCAAACTATAGATTTACAAGCAGAGGTGCACATGCACAAAGTGTTTCAAGCACACACAGCTCTCATTTTGGTACTAGTTTGTATTTCATTGTAAGTCAGTTTAAATTTCAAATAATATGCATTGCAGAATACACAGCATTATGATTATGGATAGCGTAAAGAGACTGATTTGTTTCCAAAGATGATTTTTTTAGCTTTCCTCAAATTTTGGAAGTGTTTAGACACAGTTTTGCTTTGCTTTTCCTCATACTCTTCCATAGAAGGCACAGTATCTATTCATTGTGCAGACAGTTGATTGGCTTGTTGTTTCTTTAAAAAATGTAAGATGTTTCAACTGAATGTATAATAATAATAATACATGGCACTTTTATGATGCTGTTCATCTTCAAAGTGCTTTACAAACATAAGCCAACCTACTTATTTATGTTGGGATATACATTGGATAAAGGTCAATAGCAATTCAACTCTAAAATTGATTAATAATAATATGACATAGATAAATAATATCATGGATTTTAGTTAGATAAAAATACATCAGGCAGTATTCTAAATGACAAGCGGAGTCCTCTTCTGGACATAAATGATATAGCAATTACAGTCCTTTGCTTATTCATACCAAAATATTTTAACTTGTTGCACAGATATGGACCTTTGCCTAGCTTGATATTTGTGGTTATTTTCACTGCAGAACAGTATTTTGTTGACACATGCCATTACTGGTTATGAGTCTTTGCCAAGGGAAGCAAATGTCCAACTAGTGTTTTTTAAGGAAACGACCTATATACATTTTTTCTACTTAGCAATATTTTAGATGCTGCTCAAAAATCTGAAATACAGTACTTTGCTTACACATATAAAATGCAAACCAGCAAACAGGTGGGAGCAAATGCAATTGGTTGAGACTGCGAATGGAGAATGAAAGTGATGGTGGTAAATTTCTAATATTGTTCAGGTCTTGTAAGTATGTATGACACAGAGAGAAATTTTTTAAAATGCCAAAGAGACTTTTTTCCTTTGATTCTCAGACTTGACTTCCGTAGACACTTTTGCATACATTCACTTCCTAACTGAGCTGAACTCAAAAGCTCCAGATTGAGGAGCAAAACAACCTGTGCTCTCTAATGAGAGATGATGATGATGTTTTCTGTTAATCCATTGAATTGTAGGAAGATTTTCTGCTATTTCTTGGCTGAGAGACTGCAATAGTAGTAGGGCTTTTCATTATCTTACTCAAAATGAAGAACTTCATCTCATTTTTTAATTTTCTATTAAAAACCCATGTGTAATGTGGCCCACTGATTTTGGCATAAGTCTCTACATCTATCACTTGTATGTCTTGAGATCCTCATGAGATTTTCTGTCTGCAACTTCATTCTTTGCTTCTTGTATCCTATTAGCTTGGATGAATAGATTTTGGTAATTAACTTTTGTTGAGTTGTTTATATTAAGCAAATATCCACCTAACGAACAAGACAATAGTTTGTAAGAACAGGGAGAAAAAAATCTGCATGTTTCTAATCCTCATGTTGTCCCATAATACTTAATGTAGGGAGAAGAGCTTATTAGGTGGTTCTGGATCCAGCTCTTGGTAGTTACTCCATTTGCTGATTTTGGTGTTGCCCTGGGCTATTCTCATCCCTGGAGCAAAATGGTTTCCTCTAGGTCCACACTCCCCTGTTTTTCCCTCTCCTAGTGAAGAAGATAGGGAAGTGGAACGATCTGCCTTTTGTGTCAAGCTGTAGCAATTACCAGCTGCCAAAACAGACCAGTCTTGTTGTGTGCTAATGCATGGTGTACTGAGGGTGGAGAGTAGGACTTTCCTCAGTATTACTGGATTACTGGAGGTCTTACAGCAAGATATGAACTCATGCCCTGGCTTGAATAATAACATAAATACAGAATCATAGAATCTTCTAGGTTGGAAAGGGCCTTTGAGATAGTTCAGTCCAAGCGTAAAAATCACATGTTTATGTGAACATGTGTGTATCTACGCATATAAAGTTTAATTTCTGAGTATTAGCTATTGTCTTAGAAAGGACTGTGATCATACAGTTGGATTACAAAAGAGACTTTGAATGCTCTTTCTTAAAATGTGAGACACTTGGCTTGTGAACTTCCAAGTTTGTTTTTCTCTTTATTTACAATGGTTTAATTAAGTAGCACATTTTCCAAAGTTAATGGAGGTGATAGCACAACAGTATTTTGGTAAATAAGCATCTCAAGCTGATTTCTTAAAATGTTAGATACCTTGCTCTCATTGGTTTCAATTTCATTGGAAACAAATGGAAGTGAATTGACTAAAAGTGAAGTGAATTGCCTTCAAAATTTGCCTCTTTATGTTTTTGTTATTTGATTAAGCAGGGTTATTGTAACAATTCAGTAAAATTTGTATTTAGTTGGAGTTTCCATTTCTGTTCTATTAGAGGAAGTTGTGCCTGGCCTATGCTAAAATGGAATGAATCCTCTGAAAAAATAAATTCTAATTGAACTAGAAACTTCAATAATGTGACCAGATAAATATGTTCTTGTTTTATAGAGTTTTGCAATACATTAAAAACACCCAACAAAAAACCAAAACAAAAACAGTTTGGAAAACTGTGGTATACCTGCTTTAATTTGGGGTGGTTAGGGGGATTAAGTTTATTTGTCATTTATTTGTTATATATACACTTGTTTCATGTACTCTGACAAGAAACTTTGTTGGGGAGCTCTTGGATGGGTTGGTTTAGTCTATTAATGTATTGCCTGGTTACTGTACATTTACTCAGTGATTTTTCAGTGAAGAAAGCTTAGCAGTTTCTTTGCGTTTTTCTTTAAATTTGTGTGATTATTGATTACCTTCATTTTTACATCCTCGGTTTTTGTATATATGTTTTAGCTCCTTTCCAGCAACCTCCTCCTACAGGAGAAGTTGTCAATTCCTCTGTTATCAATCTTTCATGGAGTTCCCCTGACTCTCCAAATTCTAACAGGCTTATTTACCAGCTGTATAGGGATGAGGAAGAAATTTATACAACTGAAGACTACTATCCTTATAGTAAGTAAGGTGACATCAAAGATTTCATGTTTGTGTGTGTGTGTGATGTTTCTTAATTATTTTGCATTTCTGTCATTATCATCGTCTGTAGTTTCAAATACATTTTTCTGTTTTTCTTTACAAAGCTACTGTTCTATGTTATTAATTTTGCTTGAAAGAAATGAATACCTTAGTGTAAAATCTGACACAGAGTCACCCAAAATAGCTGATAATTTTTTTCTTTTTAATCTGAAAAACTTAAAATTGACTCCCCAGAAGTATTCACTGGAAGTATGCACAGACTCCAAAATCTAAAAGAGTCAAAGTCGCAGATGAAGAATTTGGGTGAACAGAAGAGACCATAATGTGTTTAAATTTCTTTTTTCATCTTCCTGGTTTTAAACTGTTAACAGGTTAGGAAAGCTTTTTGTGGCCTCTAACTTTTAGCACCTTCTGTTAAGCTATCAGTGTAGCTCCTGATCTGTCTTTAGCAGCACCACTTCTCTCATGTTGAGGCTTGCAAAGGGATCCTCAGAAGGCAGTCCTCAAGGATTCGACACTCTGTCCAAGGTGGAAAGGCCATTTTGTGGTAATATTTCTCTACTTATCAAAGAAAAGGAGGTGGATTTGGATACTGTTTCTATGTATATGTGGCACAAAAGTGTTTTGTTTTTTTGGTTTTTTTTTTCTTAAAGAAGACAGGTGTGGTTTAATGCCACTAAGGTTTGATTTCTGTTCTAGCAGCTTCTTTAGCTTTTGCATTTTCTTGCCAATGCAGCATTAATGTTTTGCAGAATTTGAGTCCCTCTAATTGTCGGTGTGTACCCTGGAGAAAAGAAAAAAAGAGCTATTATTCAGTGGAAGCACAGATCCTTTGGAATGCACCTCACATTTTTATGTTTTGGTTCATGCCGCAGTGTTACAGTTCATTACTTTGTGGCTTATGCTGTGAATTTGGGCACTCTGCAGTACTACCATGAGGAAAGGTGTGCCACCCATGTAAGCATGAGATTAAGTGACTGGGGGAAAGAAACATAAAAAAAAAAAGTTGGAGAACTAATAGAGAATATTCTAATTCTTTAATTTGGTTTAAAGGCGTAACTTTAGTAAAAATATGAATTAGTTTCAAAAGAAAAGCTATTATACTTCATTGTCATAAATCTGTGCTTAGTAATGTACTTGAAACAGTGCACTGTTGAGAATGTTATTTCATGCCACTACCTACATACTTTGTAGAGAGTTAAAAATTCTGTATGGGTTTAGCTGTATAATGAGACATTAGCATGTTTAAGAAGCACATTTAAGAAAACATTATGTTCTTAGAAACATAGATTTGGTTTCAAAAAATGTTTTTGACATTTCCAGGCAATACCCCTAATTAGCGATGTGAAATCATATTCTGGTGTTTGAATATCAAGCATTGTTAATGCTGTCAGAACTTTTGATAATGTCATTTTTTTCTCAGTATAGTGTGGCCTTTATAATGCTTATGTGCTTAGAGTACAACTGCACACAGCTGGCTCATGTTCAGCTGTTGACACCCCCAGGTCCTTTTTCTGCTGGGCAGCTTTCCAGCCACTCTGCCCCAAACCTGTAGTGCTGCATGAGGTTGTTGTGACACAAATATAAGACCTGGCACTTGGCTGTGTTGAACTTCATCTAATTTGCCTCAGTCCGTCTATCCAGCCCATCCAGGGCCTTCCTACCTTCCAGGAGATCAGCATTCTCACCCAACTTGGTGCTGTCTGCAGACTGAGAGTGCACTCGATCCCCTTGTCCACATCATTGGTAAAGTTATTAAATAGAACTGGCTCCAATACTGAACCCTGGGGAACACAGTGTGGTTGGAGTTGTTCAGCTGAGGAATGTAGAACCTTCTTACTTTTGGCTTTATCCTATTTTATCTAGCCTATATTCCTGTTAGCCTGTATTCCTGTGGAAAAAAAAAATTCCATCATAACTCATTGTCAGTATTCATCAGTACTGAATAGAACTTTCCTGTAATGTTGAGATGGTGCTGGTTACTTTCCTGGCAGACAGCATCAGCATTCTGTGTGATCTGCCTCTTTCAATCTCTGTAGGAAAAGGGGAAAGTAATATGCTTGCTGTTGGCATTAGACTTGGGGCCCTACAGTCTGGGTTGTCCCTAGAGTTTCTACAAGTCCAGGTCTCTTCTAGAAGCTGGGTTTCAGGGATTCGTTGGGTGGTGTTGGTGCAGCCATTTCTAGAGCAGGAATGAATTATGGAGTTGGAGGTTTGGTAGGGAGGCAGTTCTAGATCACAATCTAGCTTGCACATTGGAGCTAGATAGTGTCCTATCTTTCTTGTTGGTTCTAGATGTGTGTTTCTAGTGTTTTAGCTCACCTGCTAGTCTTGGAATGATGGTTTAACTTGCTTGCTGGTTCAGGACCATGGTCTAGCTCTAGCTTGCTGGTTGGTTCAGGGCTGCTTGTTGGTTCTAGATATGTGTTTCTAGTGTTTTAGCTCACCTACTAGTTTTGGAATGATGGTTTAGCTTGTTTGCTGGTTCAGGACCATGGTCTAGCTCTAGCTTGCTGGTTGGTTCAGGGCTGCTTGTTGGTTCAGAACCATTTAATGGTTTCTGAGCAGGTTCTAGATATTTTTGGTCTAGTTCAGTCTTGCTTGCTCTTTGATTCCAGAGCATGCTCTAGCTCACTTGTCAGTTCTAGAATTTGTTCTAGAACACCCGATTTCGATGTAGGTCCTAGCATGCTTGTTGGTTATAGATCAGGTTGCAGGTCATCACATGGTTTGGGATGGGGGAGAGGTCGTACAATCTAGCTCTGACTCTGGGGATACTCTTATCTCAAAAGGATTTGTGGTACTTGCTGTTGCTAATAGAAGTCTAGCTGGTTTTTTTTCTTTATTTCTTATTTTCTTTTTTTTTCCCTTATGCACTTTTTTCCTTCTCTGTGGCTCTTTTGAGTTGCAGGCTCATAGAATGGATGATCCTATCATCAGATAAAGTGCAGCTCCCCCATGTTTCTACCATGCTGCCTCATGCTGCCTCTGTGGCCATTTTTTTTCCCTCTGGCTACAAAATTGGAACTGGACACATGATGAGCTCCGACTTGTCATGTCCTTCACAGCAACTGGTTGTCGCACTCTGAGGACTCTTGCCAACTTTGGTACCCACTCCTGTGCCCAGAAGCACTTCAGCCAGGGCAGCTGTGACCATGGAGCTCAGAAAGGGCTCAGCAGTTCTACAATATATTTGAGTACTTGCACTCACACTTGGGAACACCATGCTGATCCCAAAGTGGAAGAAGAAACAGCTAAATCTTTCCGGCAAGACCAAAATCTTTTGCATCTTCTCCCTGCTCACTATTAACACATGAAGAAGTCTCAATAGCCATTGCTCAGCTGGCAGAGTTGTTCTCCAGGCTTGTCTGAAGTAACCACGGTTTGCAAGGCCTGAAGTTAAGAAAACCCAGTCTCCTTGTGGGGCTCCAGTGATGAGTTTGAGATAGCTATAGAGAGTTGATGTGCTGTAAACAATTACTGGGCTGACAGTGCTGCTTTTGTGCTGCAGTGTCAAGGGTTGAATATCTAGCAATACTCATAAACTCTTAAGTTGTACTCAGGGCTGGCTTGCCAGTGCAGATGTGCAGAAAACTTAGAAATAGCTGTGTCCTCTCCATTTGCTTTGAAGGAGTTTAAGAGTATCCATGCTCTGACATGTAATATATTACTCAATGTTCACTATTTTTTAATGCAAAATAACATATTTTGGTATGGTTGTGCATAAATTCATATTGTGCTGTGATGACTAAGATATGTAACTTCTGGGATCTATGCAGGAGCTATTAATGGCCATGGGTACTAAAAAGATGCTAAAAAGCTATCTAGAGTAATGGAAAGTAAGGGTGAGGAAGGTAAATATGGGCTTTGGATATATCTTTTTAGTAATTATTGGCACTTTTGTTTCACTTCTCATCCAAGATCAAATGCTTTACGAATGGACTATTAAGCACTGTAGTAGAAGTGAGGAAGTGAAAGCATACAAAGTTGAAATATTTGGTCTTATGCTATGAAATTAATAAAAAACAGAGGTCTGAAAATTTACACAATGGTTTGGAGTTGCTTTTTCTAAATTATATTTACTAATATTGATGCTGATTTACATTTGAAATAATTATTTTCAAGCAAAAGAGGAATGAGAAGATAACTGTATTAATGTTCTTTTTGATTAAAGGAGGAACTAGGAGAAGTTCAGTGGAAAATTATTTCTCTAGTGATGCCAATGTGTAGTGGAAGATAATAAGGGATAAAGGGGTAAAGAGAAGGTTTTTTTCCCCCTTGTTTAAAAAAAAAAGAAGTTGAAAAGTTACAATGTTTATAATGATCTCAAGAATAGCATGCAAACAGGAATAAATATGTCTGGATTATGGCTGGACAGATGTTAACTATAGAAATTAAGATTATTTTTAATGTGTTAGACTGATATGGTTTTCTTCTCACCTGTTTGTTTTAGGTGTTCAGACCTTCACCGACACTGTGTTAGCTCCATATACCTTCTATTCCTATTACATCCAGGCCAGCAACGTTCATGGTTTTACAAGAAGTGCCTCAGTGACATACAGAACAAAATCTGGGACACCTATAGGAAGCTTAGATTTAAATCCCGTTTTTCCTGTCAGTCACCACTCTGTTTTACTTTACTGGACAAGTGTCTCCAATGACTCTGGGCCCATAGAGAAATACATTCTGACATGTACTAGCTCGGTTGATCTTCAGCCTTGTGGTCAGTATGAAGGCTTAAAGACTTCAGCAATTATTTGGAATCTCATTCCGTTTACAAAGTATGTTTTTTCTGTGCAAGCTTGTACTAGTGGAGGCTGCTTAAAGAGCCAACCAGTAACTGTAGTTACTGCACAAGCTCCTCCAGAAGGGCTACACACACCGATGGTAAAAACTATCAGCGCTACAGAACTGGCTGTGGAATGGTCACCACCTGAGAAACCAAATGGTAGGACATTGTGTTTACTTTTGTAAATCAAAGTCTTTGCAAGGAAAAAGCAGCGTTTTCTCAAATCTGGTTAGAGTTCCTTATCCATGTGACATACACTGAGAATGAAGTATGGCATTGTCCTAATTTGCCTGCTTGCCATTAAATGTATCCTCAGAGTCTATGTTTTATTCTTTTGGAGTCCAGAACTCCACTGACTGTGAAGTTCAGGATTTAGCCCTCAGTGGCATCTGCTGCAGCAAAAATCAGATTTATAATCAAACATTTACAGTAAAATTAATTTTTTCCTAATTTGCCAGATCGCCTAGTTCAGACAGATGTGGTGATACTGCTTGACAAAAAATAAATAAGCAGATAACAGTTATGGAAAAAACCCTAAGAATTAACAGAGAAGTCTGTTTTTGAAACCATCCGTCATGTGCAGTAACTAATTCTATTACCGGTATAACTTTGTTAGGGATTAGGTGATTGCCAAGAGTTTCTGGTCTAACTTGTGTAATAATATTTTAGGATTTTGAAACTGAGAACACAGCTGTTGTAGGATAGTTCTGTGGTGCCACAGATTTTATTGGTAAACACTACCTTTTAATATATGTGCAATGGAATTTTGTAAACTTGCACTTACTTGCACAAGTATTTGTGCGTGTGAAAACAAGCATTTTAATCTGTTCATAAAATGGGCATCTGTCTATGAATAGCTCAGCTTTTACTTCAAACATCTTATTTTCCAGCTACTTCCAGGTTAGACAGGATTAATGCACGCACAAGAATGACTATGCATTTAGAGGAGCAGTTTCTACAATGCAGGTCATGATATTTGCTGTTAGCACTTGTCCCTCAATGTCTGTCTTAGACTCCTCATAGTTTACTCCATAGCCATGACATGCATTTAATGGCCAACACAAGCAGATTTAAGCAATATTCTCATATTTGTTTTGATGTCTGGTCAGATTTCCTGGTCTCTCCAAAGACAAAGAAAGAAGCTGTTTCTCCCAAGCAACCTCTCCAGTTCTGTGCATGAATACAGCCCCAAATATATATATTTTATGGTAATTATCTCTTGGCTTTGCCATATCTCTCATTTTTACCATTTTGGAAATCTCCGCTCAGATTTCTTACAATCTATTCTTATAGTTAAACTACTTCCATGATCCAGCCTAAATCGTGTAGTGCTTCATACCCCAACACATACATGATGCACATTTATTTCCTATCCAGTAGTCTGTTCTAAATGTTCAAAAAAATATTAGGATTAAAATGTCACTCAAAAATTTCCTTCTCATAATTTAAAAATAATTAAAAAAAAGGTGATTTTGTTTCAGGGAGTATAGCATTTGGATGAAAATAGCAGAAAAGAAAAAAAACCTACTAATGCTGTATTTTCTTTGAATTTGATTGATTGATTCATAGCTCATTAAATATGTTATTATTAAGTCATTTAAATTCATTAATTTTTCTGGCTTACTTTTTTCTCTAGGTATAATTATAAGATATGAACTTTACATGAGAAAAAAATTAAAACCAACTGGGAACTTTCTTCCCCCTGAAATTCGTATTTTCCAAAGCAGTGGATGGCTCAGTCCTCAACCAGTTGTGGAGTCTCCTAATGAAAATGCTCTGGCTCCACCGCAAACCAGTACCACAGTCATTGATCTGGAACCATTTACAGAGTATGAATTTTATGTGGTAGCAGTAAACATGGCAGGTAGCATATCTTCAGACTGGATATCAGGACAAACAGGAGAGGCTGGTAAGCACTGGTTTGAATTTCTTTGATAGAAATTAAAGGAAAAACTAGAATATCATGTATTATTAATTTTTTTTTTCAATAAAATGTGTCTAGTGGTGGTTCAGCTAGGGACAAATTCTCGTTTTTATCTAACTAAAGATAGGTTATCTCAGGTTATCTCAGAACTTAGCATGTTAAGCAAAAACATTTTCTTCACCATGAAATCATAGTATTGAGGAAAGTAATCCATATCGATTAACCCAAAATTTAAACTCCTCCTGCCAAAATTACCTTTTACCCAGTGGGAGCTGATTTCAGCATCCTTGCTGAATTGGCTTTCCTTGTGGCATGTAAATTCTGCGTTTCTGTATCAGTGACACATTCTTCTCCCCCAGCTTTGTTAACCTCTCACCTAGGTCTGAGATAACACCCAACAATAGTACTGCCTTTATTTTATCTCAAGTTCCTGCTGTGGTGGCTTATTTTATAGTCCAAGTTCTAGGTATCCATAGAGGCATATTCGTGGGGGACTTTGGTGGTCATTGATGGGTGCAGAAGCCATCTGTCCCATAACTTGGGACATATCTTCGTTTGACTGGTGATATGTGTATAAGCAGTTGCTTCTTTACAATTTGTCACAGTGGGAATTTTTGTCTGGATGTGTTAACCAGGTTGAGCTAATCAGATCTTGCCGCCTCCGGGCCTGGAGTTAGCACCACCCTGTTACACCCTTCTGTGTTTATCTCATGGCAAAGTCCTTCTGTGGCCTTAACAGTGTTTGAGACAGGCAGTGTGAGCTTTAACTCCTTTCCATATGCTTTTATGGAGGCCAAGTGTCATAATATGGACCCTTTTTTCTGAAGTGTAACTAGTTTGCAGCATCTCTTACAGTGACCCTTCTGTTCATATTTTCTAAAGGGCTTGCCACTTGACATATTATTTGAAATAACAACAATTTATTTAAATCCTTTCAGTAGAAATCTAAGATTTTCAGACTGATAGAGCCTATGATTTGCAATTAAACATCTCTGTTATGTTACTGATGTGTTTGTTTGCTGTTAGCTTGAAAATCATGTCCTTAGACATTTGCTCCTGCAAAACAGCAGGCTAAACTAATTCCTCCTTCAAAATGAGTCTTTGTGCTTATCTGTTCCTAAATACTATATGTTATAAAAGTGTTAAATTGTATTTGGGAAGAGGTCCATTAGTGTGGTTGTTTGTATGTAGCAGAAGTGCTATGAGTTGGTATCCTATTATTACAGAGTAATCAGGTGGGGATTTAACTGCAGTGCAAACAATCCTTTAACAGATTTACTATGGAAGACAGGGGAACTGTTTTGTAAGAAGTGAGAGACATGTTAATTTCAAACTGGCCTGGCAAACAAAATTGCTTTTAAGATGCTGAAGTATTGAACACTTTTTGCTTTTATCAGTTTTTTCCCATGTTGCATGAAGTTTTTCTTCAAGACCTTTTTGTCTGTATGTACTTTCCTGCCTGCTACGGGGTTTTAGACTGTAGTGTTGATTAGTATTTCTTTGAAGACATAGGCAGTTTTATTCTGCATTCACAGCCAGAGTAGAAAACAGGAGAATGATGAGTGAAGTATTTTTTATGTGCTATCAATAGAAGATGAAAATTCTAGCTAAACTTGAGAATAAAGTTTAAAAAGGGAAAAGAAATATTGTCTGAAATGGTGTTTTACAAATACAGTGAGAAAGCTTGCATTATACACATTGCTCATTTATTTTATAAATATTATTATATTAACTTTGTTTCAGCCCCAGCATTCATGCCATCTCCATCAGTATTCTCTCTCTCACCATATTCCCTCAATGTGTCATGGGAAAAACCAGAAGATAATTTAGCAAGAGGAGAAGTGATGGGTTACAGCATCAGTTTAATGACTGAACAAAGGTCCTTGCCACCATTTTCCCAGGTATTATTGTTAGTTGCATAATGTTTTTCCTAACTGGTAATATTAAAATTGATAAAGTCTGATGTCCTCTGAGGTTGTCTGATGAATTGTTTCCCTGACTTGCTGTATATTCTCTAACTTTTCCACCTACCAGTTTGAGTGCTCTTAGGTTTTAAGTTGTATTCCTGAGCTGACTTGTTTTCAGTAGTGGGAGAGATTCAAAATTAGGAGGGATAATTTACAACATGTAAATTATCTTGATATTTGCATGTACTGATTCTGTATTTTTGCTATATTTGCTCATATTCTTAGAGCCAAATTGTGTTGTAGGAATCTACACTGTCATTAAGAAGGTACCTGTCCAGCTTCTTAGTTGACTATTTTGAAGTGGGGAAACCTAAAATACCAGAAAGAAACATCTTTAAGAAGTCAAAATATGTGACTTTAAAATACTATTGTATTGTTTGTTTGACTGGGGTTGGCAAACAAGTATCATGACACTAGTAGTAAGCCAAAACCTTAGGAATGAGAAAAGAAACATGATGAGTAATCAGGATGGGAAAGTGAATCTGGTGCTCTGATACTGAATTTCTCCTTCAGAGCCGATTTTGTCTTTCGGTAGTACCACAGATGGGCCTCAGTTTATATGCCTATGAAGTAGGGATACTACTGCTCCTAGGGTTATTGTAACAATACATAAATGCCAAGTGCTTCAGGTCACAGGCTTGCAAGATTTTTCATTTAAACAACCATCTGATAACAAAGTTATCTAAAATGCTACAGTTTATTCA
Organism: Lepidothrix coronata; assembly: GCF_001604755.1. Classification (NCBI taxonomy): domain Eukaryota; kingdom Metazoa; phylum Chordata; class Aves; order Passeriformes; family Pipridae; genus Lepidothrix; species Lepidothrix coronata. Next base: position 5,607,620 of record NW_016690218.1, read on the forward strand.
GTTCTTCTTTTGATAGTTTGTAGTAATGTTGAAGTAAAGCAGATGTGAATGTCTGTAGGTATTAGTTATTCCCCTCCCTCCTAATGCCTGCTAATCATGTCACTCCTCCAATGGTGGTCAGATTTCACAACTTAATAGTGTCATTTTTGTCATTTCGATTGTAGCTGCACTGTTTGTAGTGATAACTGCACCACCACACAGTTTTATGAGGCAATAACTTTGTTTCCTCATTTATCCACTCAGGAACTGGCTTATTACCTCATAAAACAGTGTGATGGGAAGTATTATCACCTAAATCCCAGCTTGTTCAGATTCTCCAAAATAATCCTCTCCCTCAGTTGGTCTTTTCAGGCTTTTCCGCATCTGAATAAAGGAATCTGGAAGTTCAGAGACAAGTTTCTTATTCGTGAACATGTCATCAATTGGCAGGAATGAAAATATTATTAACCAACTGTTGTCTTCCAATCTGTTTGCTTTGCAGGTTTTGCATATAGCTGAGGCTCATGAGCTCTCCTACGTAGCAACGGGATTAAAACCTTACAGGACATACAACTTTACTGTTACTCTCTGCAATCAAATTGGTTGTGTAACCAGTGAGCCAGGCATGGGGCAAACCTTGGCAGCTGGTAAGGAAACAATCTGTAGCAAAGTGCAAAGCTGACACACAGTTTACTAATGAATACTATTATGATGATCGTAGTTTGATGCACAGTGACAGGGGTAGGTGTTGTATTAATACAAAGTGACTTGCTTAATTGTTACTTGTTTATCTTGACAGATTAAAACCAAAATGTTTTCAATGGAGGTTTAAGGTACACTATTATGGCAGTAGGCTTTGTGTACTGCTCTCTCAGTTGCAAGTTGTGATATGTGTATTTTTTGTTCCTGTTTGTTTAAACAGTGAGTGTACATAAGTGTGGCTGCACCCACTCATTCATTTATGATGCTAAGAAGTTGTTGATTTGTTGCTGGGTTTTTTCAGTGTGTACGTCATGTTTGCATAACAGGGGACATAAAATACACCTGCGGTGCCAATGCCTTGCTTAACACATGAAGAAGGAGTTGCATGGCTTTTCTATTCTTTTTAACCTAACTGTATAGTGTATTTGTGTGTCTGAATCAAAAGCAACATACATGTTTTGGGTCTGCTCTTTTGAAAATGTTTATTTAGGCCCTGAGATATATGGGATTTTACTTTGTAGATATGTATACGCACACTTTCCTATGGAAACGGTGCTAAAGAAACTTTATATATGTTCCTGTGCACCTTAATAAATTTTCAGTCTTTGAGTTAATTTCAACCACATTGTCATGGATTTCAAAGGTATCAGCTGTCTACAAATTTCAGGGAAAATAACCATCGGTACAGAATAGAGATAGAGAAGGGCTGTATTTACTTTGAAGAAAGGACTGGCATAAACTCACTTCTTGGACTGTTGCAGGATCAAGAGAGTTTTAAGAGAGAAACTGTTAAGAAAATCAGCTATTTCATGGAACAAGGTAGTCAGTACAGTTCTTTAATTTTATAAATACAGGCTCAAAATCCTTGCTATGTGACATATACTGGTGGTCATCTGAAGAGAGCTGACTACTTAACATCGTGGTTCCATTTTGTATAGGCATTTAAAACACATTAATTTCACTATACTAGCTAAACATGCTTAACTAGAAATGTTAACCAATTAGTAGTGTTGTCATATGGATGTTGTAGTGATGATCTTTGCAATTATCTCTCTCATGTAATTTGGTCTCCCATAGGAAAAAATCTGAAATTTTCTGCTGTACAAAATATTTTCCTAGACTCCCTGGGCTATATTTGTGTTTTCTGAATTTCACCACAGTTTTTCTGCTTAATCAATGAAGAGATATAGGAGCTTCCAGATAGGGAATGAGGAGTTGCCCAGAGCCAATAAATAGGAAGCTTTATATACATCAGTTGAAGTGAAATTTCAGCTGTCAGGATCTTTCCTCTAATCTGTCCTCAGTTCTTCATTGTCTATTTATTTCATTGTCTTTCCATTTCTTTTCAAGTGGAAGGCTGGCCATATACAAAGCCTCCTGCTTGTATGACTTTATCCCATACTACATGGACATGCAAGGAATGGTGTTTCAGTCTGTGCTGATAACCATGGAAACAAACATCGTCTAAACAGCACACCTTATTACTACAAATGATCCAACTTTGCATTTATACATTTATTAAAAGATTCAGAAACAATAGCTTAGTTATGCTTGACAGCTTGTTTATGACCATCTACTCCCTGGTTGTGTTAATACTTAGAGACCTATCACATTAGAGAAGACAGGAGAATACAAAATAGCATAGCAGACATGTCCCCATTTATTAGCTGTTTTGCAGTGAAGCCTTTTCCTGCAAGCCATGAAAGAAAAGAATCAGTCCTGTATCAGATTCCTTTTATGTTTTTAAAGCATGTTGTTGCAATGGATTAAATATTGGCAAACTAAAAAATAAAACCCTTAAATTTTGCATGCAATTTCATCTTCCAACATTCACATTTTTTTGTTTCTGGAGAAATTTATTTTAAGCTGTCCATACACACACACAGAAAAACCCCCCAAACTGTATGTGTTTCATTCTGTGAAGTTCTGTAAAACTGTTTCCCAAGAAAATTTAAAAGAAGCATTACTTACATGATGATAATCAAAGTGAGTTTAAATTTGGAACAAAGTTAGGAGAAACCAGTCCCTGTAATTTGTGACTCTTAGTCCGTTACTATCCTTTTTTATCACAGAATGGTGCAAAATAAAATTAAAATTGCCTTTCTAGGACTGTTGCTGAGTTCTTTTTCGTGAAGGAATGTCTTCCTGGCAAAGAGACAGCTTTCCTGGCTGGATACCAGTCCCCCTCCATGCCCTGGCAAAGGGAGCTTTTTGGAGGAAGTCCTGACTGAAATGTGCTCCAGCATGATGGTCCCCTTGCATCGTAACACAACTCAGGAGCTTTGAATTGTATTCCAAGTTGGGCTAGAGGTTATACGAAGTTAGACTCATTCTTCTCCTCTGATCCTCAGGAGGATAATGGAAAACCATCTCCACTCCTTCCATCTATGGAGTATACTAATTTATCACATGGACCATTTAAATTGATGGGTACCTTGATGACTGTGATTTTGGCACAACTGATGTGTGTTAGCAAAGGGCTTCTTTTTGGAATCGCCTATGGCTTCTAAAATTTGCCACTAAAATTCAAAGTAATTTTAAGGCTTTGTTCATATCCATTTGGTTAATCTGAAGACTAGTTATAAAAAGGATACCCTTAAAAATCTATAATTCTTCTTTTTCTCTTGCCGCTTTTTTGTTTTTGTTTGGTTTTGTTTTTAATACAGCGTAACACATCAAATAAAAACAAGGGCAGAAACAAGGGCGTGAAATAATTAGAAATGAAAGTGCTGAGGAGGAAAGTAAGAGGTTTTGAGATAAGATTGAAAAGACAAAGAAAAGAGACTTCTGCAGTCAGGAGCAGAATTTAAGAATAATACCTAAGGGAGCAGAAGCATCAGAAAGAGTTTGCTGATCTTCCAGTGAGAAGTCTTTGCAGTATAACTGGTTAAAATAATCCAGAAGCAAACATAACTTGGTTCAGCATAGGCATCTGTATTGGGAATATCTCATGACTAGCTTTGCAAAAGTAGAGTGAAAGAAAACTAAAATTGGCCATATGTCCTCATGTCTGTCAGACTGGCAAAAAACCTCCTCCTCACCAATACATACACCAACGATATTTGTAAATGTAATAAAAGAAGATAAACCAGAAGAATGTGAGGAGGGAGAGTGAGGAAGCAAACAAAGTAAACTTATTAAGAATGGAGTTATTTTATGAAAGACTGAGTGGAAGGTCTTACAAATGCATATGAAACCAGGAGGGTGTGTTAAATAAAAGAACTTGAACAGTTATGCCTGACGCGTGACCAGCTCTGGGAATGGTGAAACGTGTTGGAAGATCAATGTTATGTGGTAAATTCAGTATTGGGATGACAGATCAAAACACGCATATCAAGGTAACAGAAGAAGAGAATTACCCATCTCTCTTTCTCAAAGAGAAGGTGACTGGACAGAAAGAGAACCTCAGCTTGGTCTATTCAGATACAAATACATAAATAGTGGACTTTTAAATATTTGAATGATTAAGTGTTCCATACTTTTTTCAGTCTTTTAAATGGTAAATTGAGATGATGCACTTTCCAAAAGCCTTGCAGTATTTGAAATATTTTTTATGCACTGCAATATCGTGCATATTCTATTGAAATCCTTGGCTGATGAGGAGAAAGTTCATTGTTAATACTTTATTTGAAAATTTGGAATCCAATTTGAACTTTATTCTTGCCTGTGCTACCCCAAGATCATTAAGTGGAACTGCATGTGTGTAACTGAAAGAAATATTGGACAGTAATTATACACTTTTCATTTCAATACATAGAGAAAAATTTTACTTTATTCCTTTCTTCACGTTCTGCCATATTCAGGTTCCTGTCTGAGAATGGCATCCAGCCTGTTGTTTTTACCAGGTCTTATGCTTTTTTATTATTATTATTTCAAAAGAAGCTTTTTCTTTGTGGTTTTCCCTCATGTAGGACTCTGAACTGGTACCTTGGAATCTATAGAACTGTACTAGCTGGTACCAGTGAGAGATCCGATCCTTTAAAGGTGTCTTTTTGTGACAATATATTTGCATAAAATTATGACTTACCAATACAAAACATGCATGTCTTCAAAATTTTTCAGTGAGGCAGAGAAACACCTCTTTATTCCCTGCAATTTCTGAGGTTTCAACAGGATGAAATGAGCCGTGTGAGTGCTTGGACTAGTACAATTGCTTATGCTACTGATCTCAAATCGTATAGTCAAAGAGTGCCTTAAACAATCTATACAGATATGTTTCATTAACTACTATGTGACTAAGCTTATTTCTTGTAATTAAGTTTGTCTTTCCTTTGCCCTTAATTTTTTTTTTAAATTCATTTAAAAAGCACTTTTTAAGACACAGCAAAGTATGGCTTTGTGATTTCTGCCATTTACCCCGGCACATTGTATTCCCGATCCTTCACTTTTGATGGCAATTACAGGGTTCAGAAGCTAATTTGTAGAAGATATTCTTCCAGCACCAGCTGCATCTGGCTTCTTGGCAGACTTCTCAAGCAGTTGTATTTGGTGGCTTTGGAGTTGCCTCTGGGTTTGCTGGGGTAATTCTGGGCTGTCTTACACTCCTTGATGTCGTTTTCTTTTTGATTACCCTTTTAATCTGGGTAATTTGTCCATTTTTTCCATTCATGAATAAGGTCTGGTGCAAGCCCTTTTCAAAAGCCTCATTTGTTTATGCCTGTCATAGACTGCTCTTCTACATAATGCTATGCCTCAATTTTAGAATCACCGATACCCATTAAATAGGGAGTAAGTAATGTATATTTTCCTTTGTTACAGAAGAGAAATACGAGGGCCATTTGCTGCTGGCCTGGAAACACAGATTGTTTTGCATGCATGTACATAAGTCTCTTCATTGTGAATAGGACCTAAAGTGATTAAACAAGCACTCTTAATATGTTAATTTATAATTTTAATTACAACAATCTTGTATATATAGTCATTAGTGAATACTAATATAAATATTTTTCTACCTTTTTATTCATAATGCATAAACCAATCATCCAGTTACTTCTCGGCAGTTGCCTGTTTCCGTTTCATAATACAATCTTTGTTCTTAGTTATGAATGCATTTTGTTCATTCCTGTCTTGAATAATCCCTCATTAAGCTAGTCACTTTCTGCTCCATGCTAAAAAGGAAAAATTATCATGCAAATGTGGCATGCCATATTAAAAAGCACATTACCAAACACTTTTGTTACTGTCCTTCAATTAGTTTCCCTTCTTTGAATTTAATTTCATTTGTTGTTAAACTACTGACTTGATGTATGGACTCATGAATTTGAGGCTGCTGCCAAGAATGTAGCAGGAAAAAAAAATCAAAGCCTCTTCAGAAAGCTACAGAGGGAAAGCTGAAATGAATTTGCTTCACCTTTGACAAGAACACTTGAGCAGCACTGGAATCCTCTGATGATTCAGCTTGGCTAATTATCCAATTATTTATTTCAAGAATAAAGGCGCTGTTTTACAATTAGAAAAGTGTAAAGTAATCTGAGAAATTTCGTAATGACAGATGACTTAAGTAACTTCTGAGATAAATAGAATCTGCTCAAACTTGTCTTGCCAAGTATTCAAGCTGTAGTTAAACTGCTCTTTGAGTTTCAGGAAATTAGCAGGGATGCAAAAGTTACTTGTTTCCTCTACCCTACCAACCACATATTATACTTCAGACAATAGCTCAAAACAGCTCAGCTTGTTCTTTTTCCTCTCTGTCAAATTTGCAAGGTTTTTAAGCTGTGTTTAAGTTGCATTCCTCTTGATTAAAAGCTTTTGGTTCAGAGCAATACTTTTTAATTGCCTAATAATATAAGTCAGTTCTTAGGAAAGAACCGTGCATTTAGGAGTTCATTTGCAATATAACTGAAAAATTCATTGCATGGCAGTAAAACAATTTACTGTTAATTACAAGGAGAAGAATTTGCTGTACCATGCTCACAGATTGCCATGAATCATGCAGCACTCCTAGAGATTTATAACAGATGTGTAAGTGGGATGAATTAGCAGGGTTTAATAACAGAGACACAAATCATGCAGACTTCAAGGAGCTTTAATTGATATACTAGAATGTGACGGGCATGAATCACTCAGCCATTCAACAGCACTGTAACATATGGTCAGCTCAATATGCTGCATCTTAAATCGGTTGGTGAGTCGTTGGTTGTCCCATATGGTGGAAGCAATATATTTTTCATGATTTTTAAAAAATACACTGTATTACATCTATTTTAAAAGAAATATGATTGCAAAATATCCACGTTACTAAATTTTCTTTTGGTGTCCATTGTGCGTGGGTGCCATTCTTTTTGGGAAACAGTCCAAAATGGACTCTATAAAAAATCTCCTAAAATTTCAAAATATTGTCAGAAGACATAAGTATTATTACTTGACTCGCTTACTGTTGAAATGACTGATACTATTGTGAAGTGCAGAAAAAGAGAACATACCAGAAATGCAATAGCAGACTTGGGATCCCCTGAACTAGTAACTGGTAGCAAAAATGAAATGGATGACCCATAGTGAGGCATGTAATTTTGCCTGCAATTTTGCCTGCACTCCAAGATGAAAAGAAAATGTGTTTTCTGTAAGTTTTTGTCCTCAAATTTACCAATTTTTATGTTTTAATTTGTATGTATGCATTTTGAATTCAACTTAACAATAATTAAAAACTGTATACTTTGTATATATCCTTTATACTGTCTTCCTGAACTATTCAGAGTGTCTAATTGAAGGCTTTGGTGGAAGAGCACACAAATACCTACCTACAGTGTGCTGAGGAGGAGTTACTCAAACATATGTAGGCCTGTAAAATTTAGCTACAGTGTAAATATGTTATTCCTGGGACAAGAATCTGGCAGAGTATACAAAAGCTTTAGCAGTTGTATTAGTAAACCTGACAGACTTGAGAAAGGAGTATTGTATCCTTAGAACCATGGCTGCCAGAATTTAATGTCAACAATTAAAATTTATTTTGATCCTTACCTAGTGTTTATTACTGTTTGTATACACAACAGACCTTACTAATACAGAGATGCACTATTAGATGGAATTACCATCTGTTCAGAGTGAAATGCTGGCATCTGTCTTCGAGCCTAAAACTAAAATGATATTATTTCAAACAAAACAAAATTAACTGCTCTTTACTTACCAACTTCATTTTTGTGTACATGTGTGTGCATAAACACGTGGGAAAGGCTTATTTGTAATAACCTGTGTAGCAACATCTATATTTAGATATATGACTTCAACGTAAGCTGTATGGACCATCTGTCTTTATTGGTCTTTTCTCTGCCCTCTGCTACACAATGGCATGCAGCAATCATGGGCTTTTAAATACTGTTTTAGCTTTATAATATATTAAATATGTATTATATAGCAAGACATTAAAACTACATAATTAAAATACACAAAAATGTGACTTTGAATCTGCTAAAATGCAGTGCGCTCATTATTTTGACAGATGTGTCTTAACAGAACGTGACTAAAAAAAAATTAAATAGGTAAAATTATAGTCGATTCATCTTACGGAAAGTTGCTACAGGTACCACAGTGACACCTTTAGGAAAATATATACTGTATCTTTTAGTCTTGAATATTTTTAATTTCAGCATTTAGTACCCTGCTGGGCTAGTGCTACAGATTTATTTTAAGTCCTGTCTGTTTCTGTGTGCAGTTGGGTTTTCTGTTTGGGTATTTTTGCTAGTTGTTTTTTTCTTCTTCTTTTTTTTTTTTTTAATACTTATGTAACCCATTCTATACAGTTTTCTGCTGTCTTGATGCATAAGAATTCTCAAGCATCTACGAGATTGTAGTTTAAATACTAATGTCAAAGCAAGGATGTTACTTTCTGAAAGGGTAGTCTTCTGTTCCATATATCAGAAAATAATAAATTGTGTCATGCCAGTGTTTAATGCGTGTACACAGTGCATTAACTGTAACTGTAGTACATTTATTTGTGCTAGAGGAGACTTGAAAATGATTAAAAAATCAATACTTCCCTGTCAGAGAAGCAAGTGTTACGATGCATTTAAGTAGTTAATTGCATAAGCCCCATAAAAGCTTCAGGTTTGGGTATCAGAGATGCCATAATTGTGGTCCAAGTAACTGCCGTTTATTAATACTAGAGTTTAAAGGCAGATATAGTTATTGTCATGAGTGCTAGTCAGCTGGATGCATTTTAAAAATAATGAATTTTAGCGTTTCTGTTTTGCCATCAGTAATCTGAACTGGAGGGCTCAACCTCTTCAGTTCTCATTTAAAATGCTGACGTATGCTAGTTCCCTCAAAGGTGAAGTTTTGATTGTTAAGCCATGTTTTCTATTTAAACTTGTGCATTAATACCACAATTCATTAGTGGTATGCCCTACTTATTCAGGAAAGCTTATGACCTCACGCTGCATTACTTCAATTTTGACATTGTAAATTTGTACCATCGTGTGAGATACTAATTAGATTGTGAAGTCATAAATGATACCTAAGCAGGAATTTACAGCACACAGTGCCATTGGCAGTTTCCCAGTTCCCCCACTCCTTGCATCCTCCAAGAAGAATATTTATCAAGTTATGGGGCGTGGGGGACAAAGAAAAAGAAAAAGAAAGAAGTAATATGCTACCAGCAAATAAGAAAAATGAAAAATATGTTAATGATCTTGGAAATGAGCGAATATTTAAAAGGATGTTATTAATTCATTTTAAATGGAGCAATCTCTCCTTTCTCTAAAGAACTCATGCTATGTACAATGCTGGGCTGTGAAGTAATATGTCAGATTTTGAAGGCCCATATTTTAATTCGGGTTTTATTGTTCTTGAAAGGCGTTTATTGCTCTTTACTGTGTCATTATGGGAACAAGTAATTTTTACAAGTTGTCATTGTGTTTCGCTTCCTGGGTACAAATGAAGTTTCTGTTGTTAAATCCTTTTCTTTATCAGGGAAAGAAGGGGAAAAAGAAAGGCAAGGTAAGATGTATATAGATTCTGTACATAGTAGAATGTTCTTGTACTTCTCCAGAGATGTTTCAGTGGTGGTCCATTTCTTTCCCACCTGTATGGCCATTGAGCCATTATCCAAACAGGTCATGCTGCCCTCCAGTGGCTTACTGTACAGTATTTTACAAAAAAATGGAATATGTTTTGTTAATAACTCAGCTATAGAGTTACTAATGCTATCAGAATTTTCAAAAGACTATCAAAGTATTGAATTTAATGGTAGGAGGATCATCCTAATAACATAAGATAGTTTTATGTTAATACCTTCATGGAAACAATCTTGTATGGCATCTTATTGTGCACCACTATTGGCGAAGAAAAGTTAGAGAGGATCATTTTCTTGAACTGAATAATTATTATCTGAATACATGCTAATGTCTGGTGTGCATATAATGAGGAGAACAACATGATGAGCCTTCAGTATTTAGACAGATAGCTGTTCTGCTCCTTTTTGTGAGGATAAGTCCAGTGACAAAAGACTCACGTTGTCTCGTGCCATGCTGAGATGTAAAAAGAGTTAATTAACTATTCAGATTCTTTTTTGGTTTTTCCCTCACATCCGTTGTGAAGTTCATACAGATACATACTTACAGTGAGTATGGAATGAGAGGCTGATCAAGAAAGGAACACAAATATAATTTTTATGAAGATGCTGATCCATATTTTTAAAGATCAGGAAAAAAATATTTTGGATATAACAGTAGAAACATTTATCCAAAGCTTGAATAAACAAAGTGTATTTCTTGTGCAATTAAAACTAAGTTTTTATGAAGATTAAACATGTTTCTTGGTTTTTATTTTCTCCTCTAATTAAGCTTTTGTGGATATTTGTGTTTATTCTTAAGATGATCAGAAACTGAAGAAGGACATTTTGCAAAAATTATGTCATGTGCAATAATTAATTTCCCAAGTGTTATGGATAAAAATACCTAGACAATTTTTATTTATCCACAGCTCCAAGAAAACTTAATGCCCCTCATGTTGAAGGAATAAACAGCACAACGGTAAAGATATATTGGAATGAACCTGAAGAGCTTAATGGGCCTTCTCCCATCTACCAAGTGGAAAGGATGGATTCATCTTTAGCTACATTTAGCACAGAAGTAATGAAAGGGATCCGCTTTCCCGGAAATGGGTATTACAGATTTGCTAGTTCCACTCTCCCCACCAATACTTACTTTACAGGTAAATGAGTTTACTTCCAAAATGTACTAATTGTACTCTGCATTTGTTTTACCATTTATTATCATGTCCTATATAATTTTTATTTTAAAATATATGGGTTTTAATTTATTAATTTAATATGACAGTTAGTGATATACGGACTATTTCGATTCGCAGGTAAAAAGCCTGTTGAAAAAACATTGGATGTGTGAGATTTTTATTTCTTTCTGTTTGGACAGAGAGATGTACATGACAGTGACTCTAACTACATATTTGACTCATTTCTGAGTTGTAAACATAAGATAGATTTTATTTATTCTTCTGGGATAAAAACTTTTTAATTAGTTCTCTGTGAATGCTAAGGTGTGTTTTATTTGGTATCTTTCTGATGATACCTGAGGTTGCATAAGCACTCATAAAGGTCTGTCTTTCATATTCAGAACGTTTGAGTTGTGATCTTGTTTTTTTTTGGTTTTTTTTTTTTTTTGTCAAGGAAGGAAAACATCCTGTCAATCTGACAGAATTCTGCTGTTTCTGGGCCTTTGGGTATTTTTTTAAATTTTTTTTTTTATTAGTTACTTATTTTGGAACTGGGAGTTTTTCATATTAAAGCAGATTTATGTCCTGTTGTGATGACCCACAATGGGTCGTCATGTCTGTGTTCTGTAATTCTCATCATTTGCTGATGTCTTTTCTTCTGGGATAAAGCAAAGACATAGACTGTATGTTTTTTGAAAAAAATTAACTTGGTTGACTGTTTGAGATGTTGTAGACGTCTGTAAGTGAAGTAATGCGTAGGCATTCATGAAGTGTGAGTGTTTAAAAGAAGAGACTGACAGCAGCAGGGGGAAATCCAAAATGAATCTAGGCAGCCCTAAGAGCAAGCATTAGCTTGGTGCTAAGGCCACACCACGCAGTGACACAACTTAACCTGGTGCTTGTTTGTTAAGAGAAATAAGGACTGCAAAAACCATGCAGCATTGTTGACACACAAAAGAACGCTGAAGATTTGAAGAGCACATAGCTGACATGCCCTTGTCTTCAGGGTCACCATAGGTAATTCTGGCAGAAATATTTGTGCACAGATATCTCGATACTTGCGAGTATGTGTGTGCAAGTTCAGGTTTTGTTTAAAATAGAAATCAACTTCTTGCCTCTCTATGATCACTCAGTGTATCTGACTTAAAAAAACAAAGTTGAAGATGACTTGAGTTTTATTTTCTGGCTAGGTGCTTACTTGTCAAATAATAATAACAAGTGATAATGTGTTAGTTAAATATTGACGCGGTGTTGACTGGCAAAACCTGTCTCTGTGTGGGAATCTGTAGGAACAGCTGTTGGGCTCCTTTCCTCATCCAAATTGCTTGATGGTTTTCCTGACATCGGTTTGCATCCTTTATTGTATATTTAGCAAAAAAACCTCTAGTATGTTTCTTCTGTTGTGATGATCTAAACACCAAAGGAATTGTGAGCTGCAGTTTTTCTCACTGGAGCTCCAATCACTGCATATAGTTAAATAGTTTAATCAGACAGGTAAAGAATGATGAGTATCATTGAATTTCATACTTCTCATCAGAGTGTGGGGGAAGACAGTGTTATAATTGGGATTGTTAACGTACCTGTCTATTTGTAACCAAGCAAGCCCAACACCAATCTACCCAGGCGTTGATTCAGTCTAGGGTTTGGTTGTGCTCCGTAAGCTGAGACTGATGCCTTGAATAAAGTTTATTGTGATGACTGGGGTGATCTGAGAGAGTTTGGACAGACAGGTTGGGAAAAGATGTTAAAATAAAGCTCCCTCCATGCTGGCACCTGATGGCTGATGACTGTATGGATAAATATAATTTATCATAGCTTTGGATTGTGTTCTTTCTTTTCTACCAGCTATTAGTCAGAGTATTTGGAGACAACCTAGAACTAAAACACACTAGAAAATTTGTCCAGACATCTGCTAGTAATGACTGAGAATGAGGTTAAATCAGTCTGTGTTTGGTACATAAAAATCTGTAATTCTGGTTTGGCAACTCAATGAAGTTTTTGAGAAGTATTAATCTGGGGTTTTATTAGTAGATCATCTGTCCTTCTTACAAAAAATGATGGCAAGTCCAAGAGAGTTTAGAAAGACAGACACTTAAGGGAGTGAAAAATATTTTGTAACTGCACTCTTCAGTTGTTTTGTTGTTGAGACCCTCTCTTATAACCAATGTCTGAAGACAAGCAGTTGGCAATTGTGCTTTATAGATGGAACAGCTTTAGTGTGCGTGCAGCTGTGTACATTTTTGACACAAAAGTGTGCCAGCTTGTATATGTCAGTCAGCAGACAGATACTTCTCGGTGTGTCTGGGAACTCCCACTGTTAATCCAGAAAAAGATTGATCAGTTTATTCATTGCTAATAAATGCAGTTGTCCTCACTACCTCCCTAGCTGGTCTTACACTCCAAGGTGCAAGTAATAGGGGCAGATGTATTATCTGGGAAATTTTCCAAATTCATCTTTAGAAAAAAAGTTAGTCAATAAACACTGGCTACACTAAGCAGTGTCCTTCTGTCTGTAACAAAGCCTCCAGCTGCACAGGAAGATGTGCTCTGAGTACACATTAGATGAGAGAAAATCAGGTAAAAAAGAGGATTTTTTTTCTGCTAGAACTGTCCTCATGCAACTTCTCAGCTCTTCAAACTGTGAAGAAATTTTAGGCATCTGTAATATCTTTTCCCAAATGATGCAGACTTGATTTTTAATACTTATTCATATCCCTTGGCGTTCTTAGATACAACAGCATTCATTGTATCTATCAAAATACTCCAAGGCAAGGAAGTGTTAATGTTCTTGTTTTAGCTAAGGAACTTATCCATCTCCCATCACTATGAAGATTGGGGTATTCAGGTGTTTATATTCATATCTTCCCCGTGACATAGCAAAGTGCAGGATTCTGATTTAACATAGGGGGAGCTGAAGTTCAGATTCTACTTAATGCAGGACTTTATACTTAAAAGGCCCTCTAGAAATGGGTAGAGGATTTTACAATTATTTACAAGTTATTTATATTGTGTGGTTTGCTTTTATTGGTACAGCTTGTGTGATGTGGATGTCAATCTGGAGTCAGAATGCTCCAGCAACATTGTTGTGTTTATCTTTCTGGTTCTCTAGTTGTTGAGAGAGCTGCTATCTATTTTATACAGGGAATAGACAGGCAAGCTTGGAGTTCAAAGAACTGTAAACAGTTGAGTGTCTGAATATCCTTTAAAATTCAAATTATACTTGTATTATCTCTTTAATGACTGATTCTAATGGCTAGGTCCAAAAAAAGCCTAAAGATGAAGGCAATGAGCATGATGGCATGTTAACGTGGCTTTCACCACTAACAAATAGGTGAGAATATTTTGTTCTGCAGGAAAGCAGAACAAAATGTCTTTGTGTACTTTATAGGAGAGAAGTACCAAGGCTTTTAAGTCTATTCTATTCAAGGCAGTTGAATAGAATCCATGGGAAATAGCATGCTGAACTGCTGAAATGTGTGTGGGTGTCAATATCAATAACAAGCCGGAGATATATTTATGAGAACTTTTTGCCCCTTGGGTTAGGACTTGAGGCGCCTGAATGGATGAAATAAAAACTGATTTAAGGATTTTGATCTGTGTAAACAAGCCCTGCTTAGGATCAAGTTTGGTTCTAATTTGAGGTGCTACTGTCTGTTCCGGATTTGTAGTTTAGAAATATCTCCTGAGGATTAAGCATCTTTAATTTTTTGTTTTACAGAGAGTCAGGGATGACATTTTTCTTTGAAAACAGGACTCCCTGAGAAAGCACATAAGCACCCTACTGAGTATGGTGGTGGATACTGTGCCTTCAGATAGGAGTGTCACTGTTTAAACTTTGTAGAAAATCCTGTCAATAGTATTTTCGAGAGCAAGCATACAGGATAAAGCTCCTAAGCATGGATAAAGGGAAATTTAGTTTTGAAGTCTTATTAAGCAAATAGATGCCAAACTACTGATCGTTTTAGAAAGGAACCTGCGGGGCCGAAGAGCAACTGATTGAAAATTGAACCTTGAATTTCCTTGACAATCAATGACATCTGAGCTGGGAGTTTCAGGATATAGTTGTCTAAAGTACAGTCACATATTACACAAATCACTTATTGGAATCTTTCCTGTTGCCCATTGCCAGGCAGAAAGTCTGTGGCAGAGCTGATGGGATAGGACATATTATAGTTAGAAAGGATAGAAATTGCAATCAGTTGGACACATGGATGAATGAGAAAGCTCCTTGACTCCATGCTATGGAGATAGAGCTGGGCTCCATGGGGAGAAACTTGATGCATCCGGAGGGGACTGCATGAACTGCCCACTGCTCAAAGAGTGATTCGCCACAAAAGAAAGAAACTGCAGAGTAGCAAGATGGCTGTGTAGAAGGGGACATTCCTCCCAGCCTCTCAAAATAAGACTACTTTTTAAATATAACATTGAACATAAGTTGACAATTCATTGTAGAGGATTTTGTAAACAATATGCATATTCTTTCTATGAAATGGAGCAAAACAAACTCTCCAAGCATGCTTTATTCATTGTTTCAAATGCAGTTTGAGCTTGATGTCAGGAGTTCTAGTTAAACATCCATGTGAGAAGGGTAACCTTTACTTATTTAGTGATAAAATAATTAATTTTATCAGGTGGATAAAAAAATTCTTTGTGATATTTTAAAAATAATTGAATTAGCTATTAATATTTTAATGTCATTCCTCTTGGATGCCCCTTGTTTAAAAAGAAAATTATTCATGTAATATTGATCCAAATGCAGTCCACTCTGAAGAAACTTTTTGTTCTCAGCCTTGCTTTGAATCCAAGTTTTCTGAAATAGGACACTGCACTTAAAAAGAAGTAGGTCTTGCCTGGACTACGTAATCTTTGCTAACCTCCTCATGATGTGTATCAGTTCTGTAATAATTAGAAAATAACTGTATGAGGTAAGATGTTAATATATTAAACATTACAAGCAGAACTTTTTTACAATGACATTTTTAGTGTCATAAAGTGGTCTTAAAAATGTGTATTTAAAAATAATATATATTTCTGCTAGTGTTTTTACTGCCAACTTCTGGCTCAGATACACAGACATTTCTCAGAGTGGGGAATCTTTCCAGTAACGATGTTTCTTAATGAGTTTGCCATGGAACACTGCACAAGCATCGTTTACATTTGTTCTGAACAGAAGTGCTGAGAATGACTGTGGTCATTCAGTGTTGCGTCTCCCCATAGCTCTTCATCCCAGTGAACTGTCTTTGCAGTAATGTAAAACGAATTCCACTCCATGTAATCTTGAGCAAACATTTGATAGTTGAAGGTGCAGATATTTTTATTAGTGTATGGAGCCAAATAAACACACCTTTTCTAGCATCCTAACAGAAATTTATGGAATGCATTATGACTGAATACCAAAAAAATTAACACGATTAAAGGTCTTAAAACAACGTAAGAGGAAAAGCCAAAAAAATGGAGTAGTTTAGAAAAACGAAGACTAAAATGAAACACAATGATGGTGTTAAAATATATAAAAATGCGTAGCTTAAATGAAGGGAATCAACTTTTCATGTCTACTGTGAGTAAAGCAGCAATGCAGTCATAATAAGCTGAAAATACAGCAAAATAGATTGTAGAATGTATTCCCAGAAGAGTTTTTTCCTAAAAGATTCAGGTTAGTTGAGCAAAAGAATTCATTTTGTGAGAAAAAAAAAGAAAGCTCTGACAATGCAGATTTTAAAGAATAGTTGGATGAGCATTTGTCAGGAATAACCTGGGTAAAATTGATTCTCCTTTGGAGTAAGTGGATTGATTCTGTGACCTCTAAGAATGTTTTCCAAACATATATCCTATTATAAACTCAGACTAACCCAATGAAAGTAGGAAAGATGTTCGTTTCACCAAATAACTTCTAGGAGGAAAGAGCTGCCTTTTTTTTTCTGATTGAAAATTTTCTATAAAGAGAGGGAAGGTTATATGAGTTGAAAAAGTTTTGCTTCTATTTTATTTTTTCTCCTCTAGATATTTTTCAGCATTTCTTTTTATGACTAATGATTTGAGATGGTAAAAAATTAATTTTAATCAATAATCAGAATAATGTAATAATTTAGGATTGAAGAGAAATCATCTAGTCCAATCTCTTGCTAGACCTGTTTAGGCCTTTGCTTGAGTTTTCTCTCCATATGTAGTCAAGTATATTCCCAAGAATGTTCCAGTTTCCAGTCTGACCAGGCTTTTGGTTAACTTTCCTCCCTTATATCTCTACAAAATTTTCTGCATTTGAACCTCTGTCCATTGCCTCTTGTTCTTTTTCACAACAGAGCTCTAAGAAACTGTGGCTCCATCTTCATTGTATCTTTCTCTGTGGTAATTAAAAAAGAAAATAATTTCCTCCGTCCTTCCATGCTTAAGACTGAACAAACCTTGTTGTCTCAGCCTCTTCTCATATGTTGTGTACTTTGACCCTCTGACTATCTTAGTGGCCCTCCACTGGACTCATTCCAGTCTGCAAGTACATTTTTTGTTGGTTTTGGGTTTTTGGGTTTTTCATTTGTTTGTTTAGTTTGTTTGGAGTTTTTGTTTGTTTTGGTTTTTGTTTGGTTTGGTTTTTGTTCATTTGGGGTTTTCTGTTTTGATGCGTTTTAGTGTTTTATTTGTTTGTTTTGCTTTTGTTTTGTTTTATTTTGGGGTTTTTGTTTTCGTGTGTTTTATTTTTTTTGTTTTGGTTGGGGTTTTTTTTGTGGTTGTTTTTTTTTTGTTTGTTTGTTTTTAATGCCAGAGTACCCAAAACTGCACTGTAGGACTTACATTGCATTTGCTGGATTTCACAAGGTTTCTGTCAGCCCATTTCTCCAGCCTGTCAAGACCTCTCTGTTGCAGTGTATCCACTGCAGCCCTCTTTTTTTTCTTTTTATTGCCTCCAAACTTTTTGATAGCACACTCCATCCCATTGCCTGGGATCCATTTTAATGAATAAAACTGTTAAACAGATTTGGTCCCAGTAGAAGTTTGTTGTAAATGCTGCCCAATGGGCTTTGTGCCACTTATCACAAGCCTAGGAGTCCTGCTGTTAAGCCACTTTTTTGCTCAATTTTATAGTCCACCTGTGGTCCACCTATTTCTCCAGCCTGTTGATAAGAATTCCCTAATCTATAGACACAACTTTACAGCAAATGCTGTTAAATTTGTTTGCTTCAGCCTTACACTAAAAAGATGAAGAGAACTGGAAGAGGAGGACAGAAATCTGACCTTTTTGCTTAGTTTGGCTTTATGTATTCTTTGTCTCCCTGCTGGCATTTTTTCCATTCATAGCTTTTTAAGAATCAGCGTTTTTTGTTTCATTACATTGAACTGAAGAAAGTAAACAAGATTTTCTGAGGGAAAAACTATTACGAAAGAAATTCTTACACCAAGCTTTTGAATACTGAGAGAGAAAGAAAGAGAGCACATTTGTTTTGCGGTCTTGAAGAACACACTTTGTGTGTTAGGGAACTTTTAATAATGCCAATCATTTTTCAGTCTTTTATATTAAATCATACACTGAAAAGCTCTTGGAGTACTTGCATTTTGTTGTGTCCTTTCTGGCTAGATTGTTGCCACAGGACTTGTCCTTAGAAATTCTTTTAATTTTTATGCCAACTTATTACATTTTCTCCTCTTGTCTTCACAAAGGAATGATTTGAACCCACATCTTCATCTTCTGTGAAAGGAAGATAAAAATCTCCTATATCAACGTCAAGTGGCTGGCTTCACTAAGAAGGAGAACCACCCTTTTTTCTGCCTGAGAACTGTTTGCACAGAGATTTTAGGTAGAATTTTGTCTTAGTACTTAAAAATGAATTCACAGTTTCATCTTGAAAAACACATTCCTTCCTTTCTTCCTTTTGAATCCCAAGAAGCCTAAAGATAGGGAGAGAGAGAGGAGCTGCATATAGAGAAAAAGTAGTGATCCAGCACAACAAAGTGAACTCTGCTGCTTTATGAACAAAACAACTTAAAACATTTTTGAACACGCACAACAGGGACTTAGGCAACAAATAAGCCAAGCTGATGCTGACCTTGCCAGTGTTAGAGGTAATATTTTCACCAAGATGAGCTGATTTTTTTAGGCACTGACATACTTTCTATCAGTACACATAGCTGCTTTTTCTTTTTTTAGTGTAGTCACTACAGAGGAGGAAAAAAAAAAAGAATCTCACCTTGTGTATCATTTTTCATATTTACATCTTGCCTTTAATAGATCAACTATGCAGCATAAGCTTTGACACACGACTGCAATTTTTTTAAAAAATTTTCTTAGCATTAGTGCCAGAGTAGATTTTTGCCAGCATTGTGTGACATTCTGCACTGCGTGGTTAAAAACAGTTAAAAACAGTTTTTTTCTGCTTGTGCATGGAAACTTTTGGAGCACATAGTAGTCCCAGCTGTGGAAGTTGTAAGAGCTTTCCCACTGTTATATCAAGCTGCCAGTGGAAAGGCCCTTTCCTAGACTAGAGCATAGTTTCAACTAGTGCAAAACTAGTTACTGAACTAGTTACAGAACTGTGTCTGTTGATTATCACAAACACACCACATGACCTGTACTCTGTACTGAAGAACAGCAGTTTTTCCCCTTTTGTCACAACTCTAGTCAGGCTTTCATTAATTTTATGTAAACATGATTCAGTATTTTGGAATGTAGTGGACATTCTCTCAGTAGGTGACCAGCCTAAGAATTAGCAGAAGAAACAGTTATGGAAGTGCTGTGTTTTGCTTCAGACATGACATCTTCTGGGATTTTCTCTGTGCTTGTTTACCTCTAAGAAAAGATGCAGGATGGAGGGACTTGTTGCGAGGGAGATTGGATAGTACTGAAAATTACAACCATAAAGAAAAAGTTGGAAGTAGAAGCTACACAAATACATGATGTTTATTTAATTAAAAAAAAGAAAAAGGAGGCAGTGGAAGGTACCAAGCATCTCTTGATGCTTGTGTACTCTGTGTTAAATGGAGGCTTATTTCACTTCAGTTAAAGTCAGGGCTGAAATAATCCCTAAAGAATCAAAGAAAGAATTTGATCAAAGAAAGAATTTGAAGCAGGTTTGAACATAGAAAAGAGTAGGTCAATGGATGTTCACCTTTTGGAGGTGAGAATACCAGGTATGAAAGAGCCCTCAAGGATCATCTGGTCCAACCTTTCTTGGCAAAAGCATTGTCTAGACAAGATGACCCAGCACCCTGTCCAGTTGAATTCTAAAAGTGTCCAGAGCTGGGGAATCCACAACTTCCTGGGAACATTATTCCAATGGCTGGTTGTTCTCATTGTAAAAATTTTTCATCTTGCATCCAACTGGAATCTCCCCAGGAGTAACTTGAACCCATTAACATGCATCTTTTCTATGTAACTCTGTAGAAAGGGAGTCTCCATCTTCCTTGTAGCCACTCTTTAAATACTGGGACATGGTGATAACGTCTCCCTTGAGCCTTCTTTTCTCAAGGCTGAACAAACCTTTTTCCCTCAGCCTTTCCACACATGGCAGGCTTCCCACTACTTTTATCATCTTTGTGGCCCTTCTCTGGCCCCTCCCCAGCCTGTCCACATCTTTTTTTGCACAGTGGGAACCAAATCTGAACATAGTGTTCCAGGTGTGGTCTGAGAAGCATTGAGTAGAGTGGGATAGTGACTTCTTTATCTCTCCTGGTGATGTCTTTGGTGATGCAGCATCCTACTCGCTTCATTTGCCACAGCAGCATGCTCTCCGTTCATATTGAGCTGCTTGTCCACAAGATCCCCAGGTCCTTTTCCCCAGCAGGGTAGATCCCAGCCTGTGCTGCACTCCTGTTTTACATTTTCCTGAGTGCAAGACCTTATATTTTCCCAAGACCTTATATTTGTCTTTGTTCAACTTCATAAGGTTCTTGTTAGCCCATCCTTCCAGTCTATCCGTGTCTTCCTGCAAGGTGGCTCTCCCTTCCAAAGTGTCCACTTTTGTCAGTTTGGCGTCATCACATCTCATCAGGGCACACTTGATCCCATCATCTAGATCACTTATGAAGATATTAAACAGCTTTAGGCTCAATATTGGTCTCTGAGTGACCTCACTGTAACAGGTTGCCAGTTACCGTTCCCCTCTGGGTGCTGCCTGACAACCAGTTCCCCAGAACAGCCACACAGACCATCGTGCATCAGGTTCTCTCTGAGGAGGCAGTGGCCAGCTGTATGGAAAGCCTTGGTGAAACTGAGGTAGGCAATGTCCACTGCTTGCCTCACATCCACCAAGGAGGTTCCTTTATTGTAGAATGCAGTCAGGTTTGTCACACACAATTTGCCTTTGGTGAATCCATGCTGGCTTTCCCCAGTCATGTGCTTCATCTGGACTTGTGGCAGCCCGCAGGAAGATTCACTCTGTAACTTTCCCAGGGAATAGAGTGATGGGCCTATAATTTCCTGGATCATCCTTTAAACCCTTCTCATAGATGGGAGTGACATTAGCCTTTTTCCAGTCTTCTGGGATGTCCCCTGATCTCCACGACTTCTCCAAGATTATGGAGACTGGCCTCACAGCAATGTCAACAAGCTCTCATAACACCCTCAAGTGGATATTATCAAGTCCCATTGATTTGTAGAGGCCAAGCTCCTGTTCACATACAAATTCTTCCTTTACTGACAGTGGGTCTGTGTTTCCATCAACCTTGATTTTTGTTCCTAAGGCCTAGGATCCAATGGTGCTGGTAAAGAGAGGGGTGAAGAAAGCATTGAGAACTTCTGCCTCTTCACCGTTGTTGGTGACTAATTCACCTCTCTTGCTTCTGATTCTATGGAGAGTTTTCAACAAGGTTGCAGCAAAGAGACATTTACCACTGTACTGGAGAGATACTTGAAGTGAAATTATTGCTTTCTGGTACATGTTTGGCCCTTGTTTACATCATTTTTATAATGGGTTATTTAGTCCAATGGCTTCAGACATTGTGTTTGACTAATACTGAGCCTTTAAATTATTTTTGCTTTTAAGATACAAATTCCTTCCCATATTGTTTTTAAAGGGTGAAGATGTAAATACTGAATTATGTATTGACTAAAGTGTGTGAGGTGTCATGCATTGATTATGATTGCATTGTGAATTTGATCAAGAAATTTTCATAATAATAACATAAGGAAGCTTTTCACCTTCTAATTGATTTTCAGGGTGATTAAATTAAGACCTTGTCTAAGTACGACTGTCCTTATCAATTACGGGCAGAATAGAGAAATTAAAGGATTAAAAATTTACGTGTGTTAAGATTCAGTATTTAAGGTCTAAAATCAATCAGATCATAGACTGAATAATTCCATTATGGAAAAACTATCATTCAGGATTAGACTCTGGTAATTTAGAGGAAAAAAAACCAACTGTCTGCACTAATACATATAGAAAAAATTAAGTTTGCAAAATTAAGCACCTAGAGCTCTGGAAATGGAGTTAAAATAAGCAGCATGAACTTAATTGAACTGTGTTGTATTTATGTGTTATGATGACATGTAATCAGTTGATTAAAACTGTCTTTCTATAGGTTCTGAGTATGGTATGGACCAGCTGTTGCCTTTTAAAAATTCTTTCTGTTGCATATATGGCTTTATGTCTGTCTGACTGTACTTATGTATTCTTAAGTATATCACAGAATATGCAGATTTTCTTTTTTCCTGTTCTATTTTCACCGAAGTACCTGAATACTTAGTAATCATTTATATTCACTAGTACAACATTTACAGTACTAGTTTCATTTTATGAATAGGGACTTTGGGTAAAGAAAAAAGAGCAGTGAATGCTAATTTTGAGTGCTTGGTTTTACATAGGTGGGACCTGGGTTTTCAGAGTAGTTCATGCCGCCAACCCCTTTTCAATTAGGACCACTTAACACTTTCACAGATCTCCGTGGAGTTGTGTAAATGCAAGCACTAAAGAGAATGAAGAGTGGATAACTCTGAAAAGTTTGACTTAAGTGATTTACCTCATATTGAATAAGAATTTTGTGGCAGAGGTCAGGACAGATTTCTCCAGAGTGACATTGAACTGTGCTAGTCGTTCACTTTTCATACCCCCCTTCCTCTTTCATTAAACATCCACAGAGCACTACATCAAAAAAGACAGGCTTCTGTGCACAAAATCCTTATTTGCTACATGAATTCTGTTTTAGTTGCTGAACATCATAAAATCCTTGAGGCAGATATCTTATGGGAAATGTGTGTTTGTATAATTGTAGACTATATCATTATTCATTCTCTATTTGGGTATGCGTTAATTTTTTGTGGACAATTTTGGTTTTGCATTTCCTAAATTTTGTATGTTTACTTTTATAGACTTAGTGTGGCCTAAATAGTTATTCTGAACAGTAATTAAAAGAAAAATTCCAGTGTCATAGGAGAATCCCAGACATATCCATCATTTGGAACATTGCTGATGAATACAGATGTCAATGGGTAGAAATCTTTAATATTCATGAAATCTCTTTCTGCTCTGAACTATAAGAGACATTGTTGCATTAGATGAACATCTGTATGTGAAGGGTGGAGTGAATGCTTTTCTGTTATACTGTGTGTTTACAGCAACATGTGTTTTCAGTTGGATTTCTAAGGAGAGTTCTTAGTAGTGGTTATAGGTTCTCCTGATTTTCTGTTTACCCCTCCTCACCCTGTTTTTTATGGGTTTTTTTGGTTGTTTTTTGTTTGGGTGGTTGGTTGGCTTGGTTTGGGGTTTTTTTAATTTCTTTTGCTTTTTTATTTTTTTTTTCCAGTTTTGGCACTATCCA
>NW_016690218.1:5633481-5686343 GCF_001604755.1 Lepidothrix coronata
TGAAATTCTTATTCTTTTTTTTAACCAATGTGTGCATTTAGTGCAATTTTTTTTACCAATATTCATATCAATGTGTTAGGTAAGAATGATAATTGAAATATTGGATCTTAATTGTAATTTGCCGGTGGTACCTTGAATATCTTCCAAAACAAGTTGTTCTCATTGGTTTTTTCTCACTCCTCATTTATCTACTTCTTTTTTACCTCTGGCTTAACATTCTTCTCTTTTTTTTTTTTTGCCTCCTCTCTTTTGTTTTAATGTATGACTTTGGAAAGCCTGACTAGATACAGGTTTAAACTGTCTTTAGGAAGATGTGAAATTTGTGGTTATTTTTGATCTGCTCCTCTAATGAGTTCCAGGGCCTCTATCCTTCTTTCAAAGGCAGTTCAGTCTTGCTCTGGTGAGCCTTGAAACTAACAGCAGTTGTTGAGAGAGGTCACCAACATAATGAAAAGGGCACTCTTGAGATATCTTGAGCCACCTCCATGGATGGCCATGAAGATTAATATTGGGACCTTACATTTGACCTAATATTCTATGGAGAGCCCATGGTAGTGAGCAGAGCGAGATAATGTGTTTGTGGCAGAGTGTAAATAAAGCTGCTGCATTCTCAATATTTTTTTCCTTTTCCCCCCCATTTTTGTTTTTGGTGTGTAAGTTAAAATATTGCAACTTGTTCTTGCTTAAGATCATGAAGGTGAGAGTTGTTGTGAACAGGTGCATTCCTGACAAGCAGTGTCATAATCTCCTTGCTAGTCACAGGTGGAAGGTGGCAGGTTTTTGTAGGCTGCTGCCTCTGCCAGCCGGTGCTAAAATGGCTGGAACTTGGTGTTTTTAGCTGTGTTCATGAAGAAGTTGATGATACAGTAGAACTGATGATTAAACACAGCAATGTTCTTTCCAGTCACCAGATTTTGTGATTTCATTATCTGTAAAGGCCTGTAAATTGTTATTTTGAAATAATTTGTTTTTTCTTTCTTTGTCTACTGAAAAGGCATTTTATTTTTTCATATTTTGGTTTTAAGAACCATTCTTTTTTTGTAATTTCAAAATTCTTCTGTCAGCATTCTATATTTTTTCTTGTTTCATATTACTAATGGATTTAATTATGCAAGTAGTCAGTACTATGGTTGGCTTAATCCCAGCATTGTTGTTTTGTCACATACACTATTTTTTTCAGTCTGTTGGTCAAAGAATAAATGAGATGGTGAGTAGAGGTTGGGACTGATCAGGAGGCTTGAAAATTTTACCTTAAGCCTTATCATGATCCCATTTTAGGACTGAGGTGTTCAGAGTGAAGGAGCACATGTGAATTTTTTATTTCTAAATGATGGAAGATATCTCTAATGATAGGAGCATATTCCAATATAGCATTTGCTTTTAAAATAATATAGGTACTAAAATAAATATAATCCCTGGCATGGCTAAGAACTAAAAATAAAAATGACTCAATGCTGGGACAGCTAATTTTATGTTGGATAAAATTATGGGGATTTTTTCTCCTCTGTGGAAAAAAAAAAGTTAAATTCCTTGGAACTGTGATAAGCCTTGAAGTCATAAATGACATTTACTTGTCTTTTGTCTGTTCTTTTTTTTTTTTTCTCCCTCTGTGACTGGGGAACATGCCAGGCAGAGGTCTCTTTCCCCATCAGGAGAATTTTTTGTCCTGCTCAACATCTTCTCTCTATGCTATTGCACCTTAGTTTGGAGTACTCTGCTGAATCTAAAACACAATGTAAAAGCTTTAAATATTTCTCTTATAGCAGTGACTTCAAACTGGTGTTTAACTCAACTGTAAATCTTGTATCAGATTCTTTTCTGAAGCTTTTTGTATTAAATAGCTATATGGACAAAATACTAATAATGAACAAAATGTTGCCCAGTTATGCTATAAATATATACTAATATGAAACATGTTCTCCTGAACAACCCTAACTCTAAATGTGTTCCCTTGGACCCCATTGTACGACATGGTGTTTTTTAGATTTCAGGAGGGGATTGAGATAAAAGATATCATCTGCCTATGGTACAGCACTGCTTATATGATAGGTATTTAATACTGATGATAAGAAAAACAAATTACCACATTTCGAATTAAAACTATTGAACCAGGTCATATCCTGGATATATATGATCTTAGGACTATACTTGCTGATCTGAATTTCTGTCTTCCCACAAGAGTTCAACCAGGTTTCACAGACTGCCAGTGTATTAACCATTCCCTAGTATGCATTGTAGATGGCAGGTGCTAGAGTCTTTGTCATCGTGCCCCAAGGCTAAGGCACTCTGCCTGAAGATATTAGATCAGCCAATTTTATCTGTGCTTATAAAGCTGGCATTTCTATTTTCTCAAGTTTTCCAGGTAGCCAGAGTGAGCTCTGTCATTCTTTTATTTCTTTTTTTTTGACTCATGGGATATTAATAATATGAAGTTATTTTAGATGTTTTTACTATGTTGCAATATATTTTTAAACTGATCATATGTAATCTGCAGGAAAAAGGGGAACCGTAAGCAAAAAAATTCTCTTGGTCTATCGGGTGAATTTTCAGAACAATATATGAGCATTTAGTCACACAAGTCCCATTAATGTTAATGGTCCCAAGCTTTCTTTTATTCATCACAGCACTGATTGCACTCAGTCAGCTCTTTATCAGTTTGAAATATTGACAGTAGGAGGAGGCGTTCCCTTAGCCAGGCCTGACTGTTGCAGTGCTCTTTTAACTTAGTCATCCTGCAAATGCTCCTATAAATGGATTTATTTCAGCAGATCCAAAATACATCAACCGGATCACCTTACCCTGGTGCTAGCCCCTTTGCATTGGCTTCAGTTTGCAAGAGCATTGATTTTAAACATTGATCATTACTTATATAGCACTCTATGGTTTTGCACCATCCTATTTATTAAACTAACCTGTTACCTGTGCTGCTGTTAAAGTCCTATCTTTATCTTGTTAAGAAGTGATTATTTTCTCTCTGTGATTATGATTTAGATTATAAAACAAGACTATTCCCTGAAAAATATGTTGGCTGCAATAACTCAAGATTTGTAAATTTTCTGCTATGCAGCTTCACTTTTCCTTGGTCTATATATATAGGACAAGGGGTAATGTTTTTTAACTAAAAAAGGGTAGATTTAGGATAGTTATAAGAAAGTTTTTTACAATGAGGGTGATGAAACACTGGAACAGATTGCTCAGAGTTGTGCATGTCCCGTCCCTGGAAGTATTCAAGATCGTTTTGGACGTAGCTCTTAGCAACCTGATCCAGTTGAAGATGTCCCTTCTCATTGCAGGAGGGGTTTGACTTTGTGGCCTTAGAAGGTCCTTTCCAACCCAAACCATTATGATTCAAAATTCTCCCAGTGCTTTCTGCAATACATATCTAAGAATCTCCATTTAAAATTCTTTGTGCTGATCATACTTACATGCTTAAATTTGGATTAGTGTTATTCTAAGGTGGTTAGAGTTGTAACAACTGATTCATGGAATGGACTGTGTCCTCAGAGTTTCTCCCAAGAAAAAAAAAAAAAGTTTCAATAATAAGTAGTATCACATTTTTATATGGACTTTTTTTCTCCCTCCCCCCCCGGCTTTTTAATTAATAGTACTCTTTTATTCTGGTTTACTTTAAAAGTTTCTTGATTTACTAGAAATGAAAGTTCACCAGTAGAGTGGTCACCACTAACAGAATGCATTAGTTTTGTAGTAAACAGTGGGAATTTTGGAGTGGAATTTTAGTCCTTGGGGGATTTTATTTTATGCATTTTCAAGTTGCTCAGTATCTTGCTGCAGAGACAGGGAGACAGGAGGGGGAATCTATTTACACGAATTACAGTCTTTGTTCCCATCAACATTCATAATTGGATGAACAAAACGAAGGCTGGACTGGCAGGTACAACTATACCAGGTCATATCTTTTGAGCCAGAAAAAAATTATGAAGTGAACTGCAGTACCAGGGTGAAACTTTGTTGGGAAGATTCAAGGGGGTGTGGGGAATAAGTGTTTTTGAGAATGTCTGCTATTGGGAAGACTTGTAGAAGGAAAAGAGAATTTTATCTTGGGATGAGAGTCATCCTTTCTGCAGAAGTTTTGGCACTATTCAGAGTGAGTTCCTTTACAAAAAATTTACACATTTATTTATTATGTTTTAGAGGTTTTGTTCACTGTTTTTAGAAGATGAAGTTTGTTATAAAAACACTGCCTCTGTACTCCAGCTTTCATATTTAGGTGTTTCTCCCATTTAATTTCCTCCTTTAGTATTCTTTAATATTTCTTTCATCTGTTTTATATTTTTTCTTTCCCAAATTGTTTCAGTTCAGTGATTGAAATATGCCAATTTCAGCTGCTTATTCCAAACTCATGTTAAATTGTCATGTTACCATTGTTAATTTCCAAAAAATTAGGATATGTCTATGTAAACTTGGTTATGCTACTGAACTGCATGCACTAAGGAGGAAAAACGAGCTGAATGGGAATCCTGGGTGAAGCAAAGACTGCATAATTGGTTTTATGCCAGACCTTCCGCTTTTCACATAGGCAGGAAAGGGCCAGGGAAATGTCAGAGGTGGAAATCAGGGCAACACGGTACTTCTGCAGAATTGCAAAGTGACCACCAACTGTAGCCAGCCTGAGAAATGGCCAGTGCTCGAGCTGCTTTAAGACAGAAATGCCCGGTTCTTCTGACTTTATAAAACACTGATTGAAATCTTTCTACATGCAAGAGCCTCAGGATTGCTACTGCACGTTACAGAAGGAAATTTGCTGATGGCTCCCAGCCAGTCTCTGCCCAGAGCTCTTACTGTGGGGCAGGGCTGAGCTGGGTGTAAGGCTTCAGCCTTGATAGTGCGATACACCCTTTCTACAGCAGTTTAGGATCCGGATTACCTGCCGGTCCCTGTGCCTGGAAGCCCTGCTGTCACCTGCCTGATGCAGTGGCAGTGTTCCTGCTCCAGCACAGCCAAGGGCCACATGCTGTTCAAGATCCTTTGGCCAGCTTTCCTCTATGGAGGAGAGTAACATACATATGCCATTGTATGCTAGGCATGCCTTGCTACTACAGTGACACAGTTCACCCTTTTAGAGACTGTTTAGTTTAATTTTTTTTTTTAATTTAGAGTTTTTAAGTGCATCTATAAATACGTTTTTTTGCATTGTTAAGGATGAGGTAATTTTTTGCCATTTCCCTTATAGTGCTCCAGCACTGTGAGCAAAACTTTAAAATAATTGGTGGGAGTTAAACAAGCTGGCTGTCATCTGAATCCTCAGGCAGGAAAAAAAGTGATTTGGAGCCATTGTTACTGCACGTGGGCAAGGATTGTTGCTCCTATTTTTTTTTTTAATATGGATGTCTTTCTGTGAGGCATTGCAAGTGGTAAACGTACAAAACTGATCACACTGGAAACAAAAGAATATAAAGTCTCATACTTCTTAGTAGTATTGTATGTCCAATCACCCACTTTCTGATTTAATCTATTACAGTGTTGTAATAAATCATGATTTTCTCTGTTGCAGAAAGTCTCATAATTTGAAAGAGAGAGGGAGAAGAAAGAAAAAAATTATCAGTGAATTTTGCAAAAGAGAATTTTCTTATTGCTGTAACTCTGAATTAGTCACGTATCCTGTAATCACTCAAGTTCTAAGCAATAATGTAAAAATCAACACAAAAGCAGTCTGTAGAGAAGTGTTCTTTAATTCAAGAATCCCGTAAGGAATTAAAATTCTGAAAAGATGACATAGGCTCAATCAATAACTGCCTGAAAATATCACAATATATGGAGGTTAAGTGACATCATGCTATGTGAAAGAAATGAAAAGAAAGTCTTTTCAGTATTGGCCTTATCTCTTTTTATTAAGATTAATAAAATAACTTGAATGTTAAATCTTTACACGTCTGTTTTGTATTGGGAACAAAAAGTTGACAATGTCTGCCCTAGTGACTTTACAGTCCAAGCATAAGACAGGATCAACTACACATACACAGAAGGCAGAGAAGGGAAATTTTATCAAAATTAGTTATTTTTTTAATCCTTGTGTTTGGGCAGTTTAATTCATTCCTTGTTTAGTGCTGCAATTTAACTTACATTGGACAAACAGAATTAGTAAATGTTATATGCTATATCAATTCATTTCATTATAGTTTTCTATATTCCTTAATTTCTTGCTTACCTCAGGTTGAAATTTTTTGTAAATTGTGCCCTATGTTAAGTCCCTACAGGTTGAGTTGCATGGCTGTTCATACCATTGCAATGTCTTTGTTCATGCTTATTTCTGGATCACCTTTTCTACTGCTTGTACCAATAGATGTGGTTCAGAATGTAGAGGTATACTTAGTTTCCTCTGAGTACTGATTAGAGTCATGGGAAAATTATGAACTCCTTACTGTACATGGAAAAGCACTGAAACACCAACAGATACCACTGCTGGTGCTGTGTATCTCTTGGCTTACCACTCTTTTATTTGCATCTGGGCAAGCAGTGAAAATCTCAGCTCAAATGCTCGGCTGTGGAGCAGCTAGCCCACCTGGGTAGGAGGAAGGTATTACCTTTGTGTTCCATTTCTACCAGCATTACCATGTAACATCCTAGTTGTCCAAGTAGGTGACTGCACACAGGACGTAATACCTGGTCCTATCAGTCCCCTGCGAGGTGTCTAGGTCACATTAGCTGTATTCCTGGGTGTGGTATAGGAGTTTTTCCCTGTCCACCACATACCACAGTACTGCTTTCTTAAAAACCAGAGAAGAGGGAGGGTTTGAGTTGTATTTATCACTCCAAAAGTATTTCATACTGTGAGAATATTCTGCTATAGATAAATGTTTCATTGCCACGCTACTTTTGTTTTATGCTTCTGTGTGTGTTTAATGCTTACAGTGAGTGCAGATTCTTGGGAATAAGCCAGACTACAAATTGATAACACAACCTCCACAGCTGGCTTACTGCACTGGGTCGTGTTTTCTGTGGCACACTTTGTATAGAAGCTTGGCAGAGCAGCTTCTATACAATGTTGGTGCATTTGGTGAATATGGCGTTAACATATGATAAATAACATGAAATCCTCTGTTCAATTATTGGGCCTTATATTGGGCCATGGCCTTCTGACAAAGAAAAGGAAATGATAACAGCAACTGCTGCTGCTACTACAACTACTACAGGTGGTTCTCCCCTCTCTCCCCAATTCTATTTTCAAAATCAGTCCAGGGACTGTGACAACTGTTTCCTTCTGTGCACTTTGAAACATTAGGGAGAATAAGCAGGGATCGCACATATGCTAAAGTAGTTTCTAAGAGAAAGTTGCTAGATTTCTTAGCTTCTCATGTAGCACTTACCTCTCTTTCTATTCTAGATAGTGCATAGGAGTTAACCTTTACAGTAACAGACCCAAAATACTGGCTTTATCCTGTTGACTTTCATGCCTTGACATGGTCATTTAAAGACAGCAGGGCCAAGGCCGTCTTTTGGGATTACAGCTAATGGAGAAGGTTGGAGAAGATTGAAGAAGGTCAAAGACAGGCAGACAGAGCTGGGCAGACAGGGGACAGAACAGTGAAGAAGATGGGTGGAGATGAATGAGGAAGAAGGAAAAAGGAGCAGGGCAAAAGAGAAGGTCAGAGAAGGTAGAAGAAGGGCAAAGAGAAGGATAGATAGGGGCAGAGAACGGTGGAGAAGAAGGGCCAAAAATTGCACAAATATTTGGACCAAGTTGAGGGTGGAATTGCACTGGAAGTGAGCAGAACTGTATTAGTACAAAATGCAAATCTCACCAATCAATGACATAGATATAAACCAATCAAGGCAAAAATAAAAATCATAAGCTAAAACCAGTTCAAAGTACAGCTCTAACAACTACAAATAGAACCAAATCAACTATTCGGTGACACTTCATCAAGTGGCACCGACTGCAATGGTCCACAAAACTGTGATAAACAAAGGATTGGAAAGATAAATTGCATACCTTTGGCTTTTTCTCACTTTTTTCAGTTGCAGCTTCCCTTGCATATCCTTCTTCAGTAGAATTTCCTGCATTTGAGACTTAAGTTTGATAACAGTTTTCCAACCTGCCTCTCTTATTTTTTGTGTAGATCACCTTTTAGGAGCCTTCTGCTTTAGAATTTGTTTTGCATTTGTCTCATGAATTCAAACAATTTGAAACAAGTGTAAAATAAACTCTGCATCAGGTAGGTTACTCGTTGAAGTCACTAGGTCTTTTTCCTGATTAAGCTAAGTAGATACAGCCTCTGATCTATTCTGAAGTTCATATTGAGATGTAATTAACTGCTGATAGAGACTAGTAATGTAGGCAAGGAGCTAACAGTAAAATGAAAAGGAGTTTACAGTAAAAAGGAACAGATGTACCTTGTTATCATGCTCCAGGACTACATTTTGAATAAACTGATTTCACTTAGTATCTGTATCCCAGAGTGAAAAATGCCATCATCTACATGTCCAGTGCAAGAGAAGTTGAGCTGAACTTCCATTTCTGTTCTATCCTGATCTATAAGGGCTGTGCTTTCACTGAAACTGAAATTGTGGTTTTGAAGATGGTGTTTTGGTAGCTCTGGATCATATTTAAAGTAAAATGTTTTGTGCAATTGCTACAGAGTGTTTGGATATATTTTCAGTAAACATTTCATGCCGAACCTCATAAAGCACTTAATTCACAGAGTGTGAAGTTCCTAGGTACAGAGGAACAGGGATAACAGAACAAAATGTGATGGAATATTATTAACTCTTTCAAAGCAGGACCTGCAGCACTTTCAAGATGTAGTTCCCTTAGGTGTCAAATAACTTCGAAGGCAATGAGTGAACCTTCACAGTCGCTTATTTATGCATAAAGCTTGCACCTGATCATTCCACTGAAATCCTTTTGTGAACTTAGTTCCTACAAATAAAACCAGCTTTAGGCTTCCTTTGGAAAATGTTATTATTTCAAGAATAGTCAAGGGAAATATTGCCACAAAAACTACTAGATGAAAATATTACATATTCCTTTCAGTTAATTCTTAATTTGGCAGGTTTTTTGCAATCTACCTTAAATCTGTGCATTAACTGGAATATATTGTTAGCTTTTTTTTTTTTTTCCAGTTATACCGTGAGTAGCATTTGTTGCTGAGTTTGTAACTTTAAACTATGCTTTTTACTGAGTGTTTGCTCTGTGGTGTTGTATTTCTGTCTGCAAGGTTTTTGTTTTTTTTTTTTTTCCTCCTTGTTACATTTCCATTTTTGTCCTGTAGTATTCCTCAAGACACTTATTAGCTTATTTTAGTTATTCTTCTGTTCCATATGTACACTGTCTGATCAATAACCCTCTTCACTGGCTGCAGGATTTCCACCTTATTGTGCTTTCAGCTTCTGAGATCCTGTGTTACGGGATTCTGCCTTGGCTAATGCATGATTGTCTAAATCTGCTGTGTTTCAGATCATTACACTGACTTTAATTTTGATATATTTGCATTTTACTCAGTTCTAGTCTTACTCTTTTCCCTCAATCAGTTAAATTACTATCTGTGCAGTGTTACATTTGTGCTACTGCTGGAAATACTAACTAAAGGCTTATAACTGAAGTGCTATTTACAACTGCTGACCTCCAGCTCATTTCTGATTTCACTGTGATGTTGACCTTTTATAGATTGCACTGTTGTAAATCTTTGAAGTGATTCTTCTTGTCATCATATTTCTAGTAATTATGATTTGAATTGCATTAACACCTAGAAGCCTCTCCCACCTTACCCTTGTTGCATAAGATGACCTTTTTTATGCACTAATTCACATACGGGTAACAGAATACAGTTCTTTCTCTAAAGAACTTATTCTGAAATGAAGATGAATGCTTGCCTCTGTTTCCATTTTTTAAATATCAACCTTTGAATTAATGAAATTGCTCATAAAGGATTCTTAGCCCTAGAAACTATTTTCTTCCTTTTGTAAGATCGGAGTCTGTTGAACTACTCTAGGCTATGAAAAAAGAAATAAATAAAGATAAATAAATAAAATTGTTTGAGAGACCCCATATTTGCGTGAAGTTTTCTCGGTTTTTGCTCAAGTTGGACACCAACATCAAGGAAAGCATTAGCTGAATATTGGGCTGATGTTTCTTCTTTGTTCATATTTCCACTCAATATTTAGCAATACAGAAGCAAACCTGCTTACTCCAAGCAGCATTTGACTCAATGAGTTTCAAGATTACAGATATTATTTCTTCTCTGGTCACTGTGCTTTGAGACAGTAATGCTGGTTGAATGTTATGCTCGTTGTATACTTCCCCAATGTACATGAGTGGGAAGGCAGTTATGAATTCTGTTCATAGACTTGCTTAATAAATGAATTTGAGGCAGAATACTAGTTTCTTTAATGATAATTTTGCTTAAAAGTCTGGCTTAAAAGTCAGTCTTAAAAGAACTGGCTGTTGATTCTAGTGACAGAGAATGCTAACAGATAGTGTCATCACCTGCATCTTCGTATATGGTTTCACGCTGATCTCTTATATGTGTTTTTGTGAGGCCTTCATTTATTTGGTTAGGTAAATCTAGGTAGGAAGACTGACCAGTTCCTTTTGGGTCTTGCTAAACTCTCAGGTAATTTGTGTCAGTATTTTTAATATTGTCCTAATGATGTTTCTGTTTTCACTGAGAAGTTGTAAAGTACCTGTGAAAAGCTATATTTTCACTTTGAACTTCTGCTGTTTTACTTTCCTTAAATGATCTTGTTTGTGTGTTGAGCATGTGTTGGAAAGCTTCTCTGCTCCTTAACTGCCTTTCCTAGACAATTTCTTATGTTTGTATTATATCCTGCACTGACTGCAGCAAACCAGTCTTTTTCACTTTATCTTCATATGAAAGTATTCTCATGCCATGATCAATCTTGCTCTGAGCATGTTTGTTTTTCTTAAAAAGCTATTTTGTACAAATATAAGTTCTTTAATGTATAAAGTATGGTTTATTTATTTTTTCACGATGTAAAGAAATGATAGAATAGGTCTGAAATGGCCAGTTAATTCTAAACCACAACTATTGATGTGTAGAGTAATATTAATACAGACTGAGAATTCACTCTTTATAAAGTCTTCTGATGTTCTGCATAATATGCAGTGTTTGGAGAAGGCTAAACTAATCCTCTCTTTTGGATATATTAATGTTTCTCAGATGTCAGTAAGTACCTATTCCAGATAATTTTTCTGAATACATGTGAGTATTTTGCTGATTTTATATGTATTTTAAGGCTGTGGAGGACAAAACAGTAAAGGATTTTTTAAACAATAGAGAACCTTACACAAGTTATATTGGCCACCATTCTTCAAGAAGGAGCAATATGGAGGCAGGATGGTTTAAGTGATGGCTCTCAGATGACATCTCAGTCGTTGGCTGAGTGTAGACTCAAGGTCTCTTAATTTTGAATCTCTTGATTTAACCACTAGGTATTGCACTATTCCTGACAAAGCATCACTCTGTAAGTGAGGGGATAAACTGCTACTAATACATCAAATCTTATCAAATGACTTTTAACTTATCTTAGCTTTCTTTTCACTAAGGTTTGCTGTAAATCTTTCCTACTGGGGAGTAGCAGGACTTGTGTCCTTGCTAAAAGGGGAAGATTGATTTACTATATTCATATAGAACCAGCAGATACCTATGGGTATGCAATAATGGATTGGAATATCCTTTAGCTTTTACCCCGTGCAACACTTCAGAAGACCTTAAAGCCTGGAATATGTTAAAGAAGTCCATTTGATATAAACTTATGAATATGTGTCTTCTCCGTAGAATAACAGCATAACAAATCTTTTAGTATGAGCAATATTCTTATTCTTCAGATACTCTAATTGATTGTTCATTGGGCTCAGTCAGCCAAAAGTGGAGAGAAACTTTGTACAGACATCATTAGTTTTTCTCCATTTAAAGATTAATCATGAAGAGCTCTGGCTCTTTAATTCTGTAATTTGTATATTTAATGGGCTGCTGCAGAATCTATGACAGTAATTAGCATAGCCTGAAAACTCATTAATACGCAACAACATGATTAATGCAGCATTAATGCAAACATGACTGAAGTTATTTGGGTTATGTAGTAAGAAGATTAAAGCTAAAATGTCCTGTTTGTTTTACCAGTAGTGGGTATAATGGGGTAGCAAGGAAAATAAGAAAAAACAGGTATCAAATTTGTCATTTTAGTGTAAAAGAAGCAGTCAGTTCTCCTCAAGAAGATTTGGAGTTTTGCCTGATAGTTGGTTTCCACAAGAAATGTTGCATATTTCCCCTTTTCATTCACTCCATCATACTCCGTGTTTCTGCTTGCTCAGCATTTTAGTTTGACTTGGGTTTTTGGCAGTTTGAGGTATTAAGAGTACATTAAAAAATTCTTTGAGTTGTGTCATTCTGAATAAAGTTAGACTTTTTCAAAATACAGGGCTTTTGTATAGCCTAATTTAGAAACAATGGATTTTTAGCTTCTCCTGCTTTTACTATGATCACAAAAGAAAAGGGGCTCCTCTCCAGTTACAGTTTGGGGAAAAGTCTGGAAAGTTTTTGTGTGTGTACAAATATGTATGAATGTATACATACACACACATATATATGTACATATGTATGTGACTTTTAAGTATATATTTTAAATAATTTCTACTAAAAAAATTAAGGCAACTTAAAAATTAATAGCATTTACTTCATTGATGGAATTACTAACTTAATGTTTGTGATGATGAACTTTGAAAATATTTTTCAAACACATTAAGGTAACAGTAAAAGATGGAGCCTGTACCAAAGACAGCAAAAGGTCTTGTAGAGATTTGGGAAGAAGACTTGTCATCTTCTCTCAACAAAATGCGGGAACCTGTAGACCACCACAAAGTGTGAAGAACTCCTTGTATTCATGACTATGTCCAAGGAAGTGTCCTCTGAATTCCTTCTGTTCTTCTAATTGCATTATCCATTACGTGAAACTGCTTTGAATGTTGATACATTTTTGTGAAGCCTTCCTTCTTATTTTTTCTACAGGTGCATTTTCTTATATAAAAAACATTTAAATCTCTTTTAGCTATTGTGATGAAATGAGGAATGCAGAATCGCTCTCACAGAGAGAATAACAACAAAATGTTAATTCAGTGGAGGTGTATAGCAACTCAGAGTTTTACTCTCCATCTGTCCCCTCCCAGTTAGAAACAAATTTTGTTTTATAATTTCTGTGGGAAAATGTACTTTGATTCGGCAAAAGCATTTATACATAGACTTAATGTTAAATAAATGCTTAACGTTTATCATCCTGAAAGGACTGCCGAGAGCCTAATGATGTAGTCAAAATTTTATATACAATTTCTATTCATTTTAGCTGGTGTTATGCACAAATAAGGGTTTCGGTAAGCATAAACTGGCTGCTTTCTTTGTCAACAATGTATTTTTTGTTCTTTTTATTGGAATGTACAATTGTATAATTATTTACACCATTTCATATAACAATGTAAGTAGAATGGGAATGCAAATTATGTTTCTACAACTGTACAATTCTGGGAAAAATTTCACTGAACATGGATGTGCTTCACAGATTATGCAAAATTCATTTCTAAAAATGCTTTGTGATTTTCCAGGTACTGGATACGTTTCTTTTTTTATTTATGAAATTAACACTAGTCTTGTTGACCACTGACAAGGTTGGAAATACATTTTTTTGGCTGTTCTTATCACTTTTGGATAGAGTTGTTCCTCTGGTTATATATAAGTTTCGGTGAAGGGTCATGAGACTTTTGAGACTTATAGGAACTTCTGTATATTTATTGAGTCTTCTGTTTGTTCGCTATTTTGAACTGGACCCTGAACATCTAGTTGTAGGGAAAGGTGCTTTACAGGTGTTTTTGCTGGATGGATCGATGAACAAAATTAGTTTTTAAGTAGGTCACTTTGCTGAAATCTCCCAGTTGTTATTGTAAAAGATGTTTTCAATTGCCTTGACCCTCTGCCTGCGTTCTCCCCTCAACTCTTCCCTTAAATTTCAAAAAGTCAAAATTTTTTAGTAATGTGAATGTTTTTGTGTTTTGAAATGTTGATTTTTTTAGACTTCTTTTTTTTAACATTAGTTAGAAGTGGATTTTATTGCTGAAATAATTATAAATTATTAGTATATGTTATGCTAATCTAGCAGCTGCTCTAATTTATTAATATTTTCCCACTGACTGCCAACTGCTTCTTCTAAACTCAAAATAATCCTGTGTGCTCTGTAAACTTGCCAGAAACACAGTCAGCTTCTCAAGAGAGCATTTCTGGCTGTTAAATAGTTTTGTGCAGGTCTTGCAAGTCATCCTGAATTGTGGTAGGAAACTCTGAATCCAGATAGTCTGAATCTGAAATGTTGCTGAAGTACTGAGACTTGCTAAACTTACATGAGGGAGGCGAACAGCAGGTATAAAAATCACCCCATTTGCATTTTATTAGACAAAACACTGTGTTCTGGTGTTTGTGATGATGAAATTTGAAAATGTTTTCAAATGCACCTAATATTAGAGTAATAGTATATCATTTTACTTGTTTTATCAGCCTGTTACTAAAAGGGACTCTCAAAACTGTGTCACTCTCAGGGTAACTTGCTGATATTGTGTCTCAGTTGAATGCCTTTAAAAATGCCTGCATTGGTAATTCTTCATATCCTTGTTCCTCTACTAACCTGACTGTGCCATCTTTGAAACTAGGACAGAAATCTAATCACAATCTGCTATTGCATAAATTGAAACTGTGTAGGTCCTGACGGAAGGTTATTCTACCTTAACACAGTTTGAAAAGTATCCAACGTAGAATTAATGTTAATACCAGTAATTTATTTTACTTGTCCTTTTTATGACTCTGTATTCTTCTTTTTGTCTTTTATGTCCACTACATACAATGCTTGTATTATTTTTTTGTGCAATGCTATTATAATTAAAGAAATTCAATTACAGAAATAAATAAATTATTTTCAATTTAAGGAATTCTGACAGCTTCTCCAATTGCAACTATAATTTGAAATGGAATTAAAGATTTTATTTGAATGACATACTTTAATGTTTAATTTGTACTAGAATTTCCTGTTGGCTTTTACCCCAGAAATGATAACAACTTCTTGTGGAACAATCATTTTTGTCACACAAACAGGTCTTTTAGGTGAATTCTTGAGTTGCAATTCAAGATTCAATTGATTAAAAGTACATTCCTACTATGCCCAACAGATGGTCATGTTTTCCATCCAAGATTTAGTAGGGTCTGTAGTGTGGCTGAGATGCAGTTTCTATATATGACAAATTACAGAAGTAATTATAATGTCACTATTTTGTTTATGTTTCTATTTATCTGTTATATTTAACATTGAAATTAAGGTTTTAGATGTGCATACTGAAATAATAGACACAATTCTTTGGGAAACTTTCTTGCAAAATCTCTCACTCTCCCCTCCCCCAGTACAAAATAAAGGAAAAGTTTTTTTGGTAACCCAGTGCAGTTTTGAAGTTCAGTGAAACTTGAGATTTTCAAGGGAAAGCTGCCTGTGTTTAGGTCAAGTAAGATCCATTTGCAGTGTTCAGTGTCAATAAGACAAAAATGACATGCATGTAGTTGTTACAAGTCTGAATGGGTTTCTCGTTATGCTTTGTTTTGACCATGAGGTCCAACATTAATTAGTATGTTTCTGTGAAAAATATTAATTTCACAAGTTTTTGTCTTGCAGTGAAAATATTATCTATGGAGCAGAAGTTTGCTCAATATTTAGTTTCCCTATTGCGCTCACTTCTAGAAATGCAAGCAAATAATAATGTTGAGGTATAAAAGTGTTTATTTAGAGCTGGCTTATATGAACTTTACAATCTCATGAGCAATTCCAAAGATACCTGAACTTGAAGGGGCAGAGTCATTTTCTCAGTTATGTGATAGGTGACAAATGTATTTAGAAGAAAATAATGGTTCCTGAGTCATTAATAATTTATACAAAGCTGTGGCAGCTCTACAGGTAGGACTCTTCAATGTGCAAAGAAAAAAGTAAGCTCCTGCATAACATTTAAAAACTCTTAGAATTACTCCAGTATTACTGTTATGAACCATTTAATTTATGTTTTCTAACACAATTATTATACAAGAATGGTGTTTTTTCAGAAACTCAATTATCTTGTTTAGGTTTGTCCTTCTGAATTAGGTGTGAGGAGGGATCCTCTGGTCTTCAGAAATGGCTTTTGGCAGCTTGATAAAAATACTGTCAACTTGTTAAATTAACTATGCTTCCCACTGCTGAGATTGGAGGCCATCAGTCTCAGCCTTTCCAGCAGATATTGCTGCTGGAAATAACTGGAGCCTCTAAGTACAGCAAGTCTTTATTTCTGAGCCAGGCAAAGCTATGCTTTTCCTTAAGTATGGACACCGAGTTTTTTACTTGCAGTGGGTTACTTCTGTGCAACTGCTTTTTGCAGGTATTTTACTAGCATGGCTTATTTTCGTTGTGTAGAGAATGTTTCTGTGACTGCATTATGTGATTTGCATGGAAAAATTTATGCAATTAAGTAATGGGGTCAAAGGATATTTCTCAAGGTAATTAACAAGTGTAATCTAGTAAGAATATGCATCAGAATTATGATTATTTATTTTTTTTTAAATATAGGTGCTGTCTGCAATAAAAACTTTAGTCACTTACTGTTTTCTGCCTGACTTAAGATAGTGAAAATACTGAATAGTTTGATAGAGACCGGTAAAACCCAATAACTTACCCTGTTTTGTAAAAGCATCTTATACAGAAATGTTGTGAAAGTGTGGTATAGGTGGATGTTGCTATTGCTGCCTTTTCATTCCCCTTTGCAAAAACCTGATGCAGTAAAGGCATGGCTCCACCATACACTCAGCCTGAGGTATGTGGATTTGCATGTTAGAAAAGCTGGGCCAAATTTGTCATATGTTTTTTTTTAATTTTCTAATTTGTTACTGCAAGATCATATTCCAGGAAATAGCTTAAAAATAGTCAAAAACAATAGTAATAAAACACTATGGTTTTCCAAAACTTGTTAATTCATAATTATACTTCTTGAAATTGGTTACATAATTTATGAATTGTTTTGTTAATGTGTCCTTAGATAGTTCCTGAGTAAGTTTATACACTGGACAACCATAAGCTGTTTAAAAAAAACCCCTATGTTGTTTTCCTTGTATGTCATTTAAATGACATTTAATGAGCTGAGATTTTATCAGAAAAAATGGAGGACTATTGATAATGATCTGAAAAGTTGTTAATTAAGATTAGTTCATTCATTATTTCTTGCGGTTTTTCCAACTTTTGTTGAAACTACTTCTTTTCCTGTTCTTTGTGCACTTAGATATATGTACTTATAAAAGAACACATATAAATATACATGCGAACACAT
Organism: Lepidothrix coronata; assembly: GCF_001604755.1. Taxonomy (NCBI): domain Eukaryota; kingdom Metazoa; phylum Chordata; class Aves; order Passeriformes; family Pipridae; genus Lepidothrix; species Lepidothrix coronata. Next base: position 5,650,832 of record NW_016690218.1, read on the forward strand.
ACATATGTATATTTTGGAACTGAAACCCTACTACTATTCATAGAAATCCTTGCATGCAGAAACCTCATTACTACTTTACTGACAGAAACATTAAGTGACAAGTGTCCTTACATGTAAAACATCAACTATTAGAATAGTAGGCTAATATCTCAATTATATTTTCTTAAGCAAGGAGTTACTAAGCAGCATAAGTCAACAACTGCATGTTTCTTTTTACAGATGAGTGAGGCCTCACAGAAATTTCTGTCAAGGGCTGACTCAGGATTAGTAAAATTTCTCTGCAATGACTAACAAGGGCTTTAGGTGAACAGAACTTCCATGAATTCAGTTTGCAATGTTACTGCTGTTTCTAAAACAGTATTTTGTTGGCAATTTTTGTTAGAATGCAAAAGAACAGCTTTTGGTATTAACCATCTACTTGCTTTTTCGAAACAGGTATTAAAGTGAAATTTAGAACGCAGGAGCCCGATGGTTTGATTTTTTTCTCTGCATCACCTGGCAATCAGGAGGAATACATTGCATTGCAGCTGAGGAGTGGACGACCTTACTTTCTTTTTGATCCACAGGTACAACAAAAGACAGGATCCTATAAAAATTGCTTATATCATTTATTTCAGCACTTTTAACATGCTTATCCTTGTTTTTTGTTTGTTTGTTTGTTTGTTTGTTTTAAAATTTAATTTATACAAGTTCATTTGCTTCTTGGAACCCTCAGTGAACTAGAGATTTTGGGAGAGGAAAACTGAAACACTTAAACTTTACTCTTTTATTGTTAAGAGTGCCACAATTTAAGACTTTGTTTTTGCATTTTTATGAGTTGGGGGTTTTTTGTCGGTACCGCCAAACACCACTACAGATTAAAGCAGCAAGATTTCAAAGGTGGGCAGAACAAGGTTTTGAATTAGTAAATAAAGATTATGTAATTTTAGCAAATAATTTTTAAGAATCCCATATCGAGACTTTTTCCTGCTGAAATCAGCATGTTGCCATTATGCAAAGACATAAATAATAAGGGAAATATCAACAAAATGAAAAATAAGGCCACATTCCTTGCATTTCTATTTAGGTATTTTGTGTTTTCTTTGCACCCTGAAACTGGATCTCCTCATGGAATTAAAAAACGTTACGGACTCACTTATATTTCATAAATATGCAAGAAATTGATAGTAATTATCAGATTTTCTAATTATATTGAGAGAATATGGTATCCTACGTATCATATATGTGCATCCTTTTCGTAAGGTTACTACTGCCTCAGTGTTGCCAGAAGGTCTGATCTGGTTGCTCTATCAGCCATATCTTCTGTCACACCTTATTGTCTAATTCTGCATTTGGCATTGTATCTTATGCTCCAGGGGGTTGAACAGAAATGCTTAATGGCATAAAATGGTGGGGATTTAGAGATGTGCCAACCCACTGTTAACCTTTGCCTCCTGAGCTCTGCCATAGTCCAGGCACTGATGCTCCATGACCATGTGGAGGTGTTGTATAGCAGTGAAGGTCCTCTTAAGCTCTGGAACATCTGTGGAGGAGGCATGGTGCTGCACAGAGGCTGGCTTGTACGTCATCCCCATGCTTGTATGTGATCCCCATGCTAGAAAACATTAAATCTGCTTCTGACCCCAGCATATAATTTTCTACTATTTCCACTGCATTTACATGCAGGCTTTACTTTATTTTTCCTTGTTGCAAATTGAATCAGTGCATACGTCAAAGTTTGGGACCGTGCTTAATGTTGTTAATATTGCCCTCATCCACATTTTAATAGGGACTAAATCTATCCCTTTTACACTTCACTTAACTGAAAAGGAATTTTTATTTCCTTCTCAAGATCTTTCTAGGTGTCCTGATTAGATTTTGTTGCTGTTGCTGTTTGTTATTTAATGGGAGTGGATGTCTTTCAACTAACATTTTAGTGCTTCAAATAGTATTCCTAGCCCTCCTTGCAGATTTGCTCCTTCTGAAGTAGATTTATGTCAGCTTGTTTGGACTCATTCCCTTAAAGATGTTGTATTTGTTTGGATCCACAATATTTGGGGAATGGGAAGTGAGGGGGGACACATGGAAGGGTGGCTGATTTAGGGAGTTAATTCCCCCCCCCCTTTTTCTCCTGTCTTTTAACAGTAAAAAAGTGCAGGTCTCATATTTAGTCATTAGAGCATCTCAGTTCAGTTAATATTTTCAATAGTTACTATTTTGATTTTTAACAGATTGTTTATGAATGAATCTTTGTTTATATTTCTGTTTCATTTGAATCAGATAACTCTGTCCCATGCTGATTTTTAGGATCATCACTTCCATATTGTTGCCTTTTCTTATAAAGTCAAAAAATTGCCTATGGTGCTGCTTCAGTGGCTGTTCAGAGAAAAAAAAAGTCTGTCATTCAAGGTATTCAGGAACAGTGTAGGTCTTAACAGATGATTTACAATCTTGAAAGCTAATGCTTTCTAATTTTTCATTAATAATGTGGAAGAGATTCCTGTACATTCTCAGATTCAGAAGTAGGGTACAGTGGCCTACATCAATGTATTTTTGTAGCATCTTTTTCAAAATCTTTTACCTATGAAAATACAGTTGTCAGAAATTTTCAGTCTTCTGTATCCTTACTGTGCTGTGCTACCTTACTGTCTTTACCTTTGTTTCTGTGTTTCCTTCATAGTTTGTTTCTTTTTTCTTTTTTCCATGATTTGCTATTCCTGTCTTACAATGTCAGGGATCATGTTCTGTAGCAGTATTTCTTAATCTTTCATTTGTGCATCACAGTTTGCATTAGAGTGCAAATGCTTTAATTTCATCTTATTGACATCATGTGGTGTCTTAACCAGGTTATATGCATTGTTTTCTCTAGTTATGGTCATGGCATATACAATAAGCATTTGTGGCCTTGCCTTTGTGCTCTTCCCTTAAAAATTGCAAAAATTCTTTTTGATGACAACTGTGTCGCTGCTGCTTTTTATCTGTAGCAGTGTGGCATAATATTCTGTGCTCCTTTCCAGCTGTGCCCTGTCACAGGTTAATTATTTTTACCCTTAGTCCCTTTCAGGATGCTGGTATGTATCTTTGCTCACTATCAGCAATGTGTTTTCTCTTTGTTGTGTCTGCTCTGGGGATAGTCCTGCCAAGTCTTCCTAGTGGGGAGCCTTCACCAGCCTAGCTTCATCCTTCCCTAAGTGTTAATTTCAAATCCTTTTCTTCCTGTCCATTCATACTCCTCTGAGCCTCATGTACACCACCATTCATCCAGCTATTGTCTGACCCTCCCTTTTGTTTCCTTTTTGTGTTGTGTAACTGCTCTTTTTTTCCTTCCTAATTGTTTTACTGTCATTCTTTGCAGTTTCTACTCATGCTTCAGGAAGCATGAGGGGTTTTGCTAACAGATGTCTTCCTTAGTGTTGTCTGAACAATCAAATTGTTCCATAGATCTTCCTCCAAACTCAGAGTATCTGTAAACCTTCAGCTGTCTGTGGATTTTCTTCTTATCATGATGTGTTTACCTCCACCCCTAAATTTCGTAATCAACTCCAGCTAAATTTCTGGTTATCTTTCAGTGGCTGCAGGTCATTTGTTCTTCTTCTCAGGGAAGCACTGAATTTTTTACACCAAGTGAAATCATTAAAAGTGAAAATATAAATCCAATGTGGAGTACCTTCTTCCTTAGTGATTAGTGCAGTCTGGGGATAGGGTATTGAAATTGTTCTCACAGAATGGAGGGAATTGAATCCAGCTCTTCCATTTTAGAAGGCAATCCATTTACTAAAGTTTACAGCAAAAAGGAGGAACATCAGATACTTTTCTTGTTGCCTGTGTTTCCTTGTTGGTTGTTCTTGTCATGAAGAGGCTGAATTAGTAGACACAGTCTGAGGGTAAGCTGTAACTCCACAAAAAAAAGGAAGATGGAGACTACCTACCCAGCTGTGAGTGTCAGCTAGACTTTCCTCCTTGGCACAACTTCAGTATTTGTTTACCTTCTCAGTGGTAGGAGTTTGGGAATTGAAAGAACTTGACTGGTAAAAGTATAGTTACACTCAGACTTTGGCACCTAAGATGGTATCTTTGAAGATTCTTATTTGTGATGTTTCTATGTGTTTTCAATGTAAACATCATCACGAGAGAGCCACAGTGATTCGTTCTAATTTAGTTATTACTGAGATCTACCAAATATTAAGGTGTTGTATGGTTTAACTAAATAACCCAGATTTCAAAATGTTGATTTCCAAGATGCATGAAAAGCCATCTCACAACAGGATATTTGAATGTGATCACAGAGTGACTCAGGTAGTTCTGGATTAAATTTCTTAAAGGGACCTCCAACTCAGTGCATGCTGAATCCTGAATACCATCTTTTTTCGTCTTCCCCCAAAATTAAGCACAGGTTTGCACATATGCTTGTGTGGTCCCAGATTGAATTGGTTACAAATAAATGTGGTTTCTGGTGTATAAAACTGTTAATGCTCTAGACTGTTGCCAAACATAATATGAAGAACCACTTATTCAGGCACCTGATCTTTAGAATGCAGCATCGTTTGTAACAATTTTAACGCTAACTAAGTACACTTTGATGAGACAGCATTTAATAAAATGCTCATTAATTTCATCATTAGCAAGGGTATGCTAAGAAGTAAGCCAGTTTCTTATGTCACGCCCAATTAGCATCCCATGCTAGTAATCCCATTAGTATTGTTGAATTCACTAATGGAAAAACTAATGGGCATGCTACCAGGGCACATTAATTGGGCATGACACCAGTTCTGGTTTTAATTATTAAACTATGATAATGAAATGTGTGTGTTTGTAAAATATTAAAATGTTGAAATAGGAGAGAAGACAATAAAAAATAGTATATGAAAAAGTGGGAATTAATATGTAAGGATATATAGCTTTCTGTTGTTTTAATGGGGCAGAGGGCTGCTGCACAAAACTCCTCAGTACCAGGATGTTGGCTGAATGGAGTAGGAAGCATGCTGTAAATATCCACAGGAAATAACTTTTTCTGTAATCCTGTACATATGTGCACATCATATGTATTTTGATTCATAAGATACACAGTGACAGTCCCCAATTCAAAAGGTACTGCAAAATGTATTCTGTGTTTGTAAATCTTATGCCAAAATGCGGTTTCTAGGAGATGAATGCCACTAAAGGCAGAAGACTAAATTTTAACAGAAGTTTTTAGTATTAAAATAGGTGTTGTTTACATCAACAGGTTTTCTCCATGTGCATAACTCTAAGGTCCTTTGGCCAGAAAAAGTCATAGATGATCTGAGAATAAAAAAATTGCTGAATGATCTAGTTTGCTATTGCAAAGTTACAAGCTAGGCACCCAAATGATAAGAAACCAAATTTTTCTTTTACATATTTTTTTAAAGTTGTTTTTTGAAGCCATAAAGTAACTACAGAAGTTGAGAGTCTTTAATATAGCACAGTGCCTATACAAGGAAATGTTTTTCCATTCAGTAGTTGCCTGCTGCATAGGACAATTGTATTTGTGAATCCAGCAGAATAACTTTGAGTTCTCAGGTAGTTCAAGTAGGGTATAAAGTCCTGAGAAATATTATGGGAATTATTCGGAAATTAGAAGATTATTTGGATATAAATCTCAAGAAAATTCTTGAAATGTATTGATTTTATTTGTGTTACATCATTATATTAATTTATGTGATATTTTGTTTGGTTCTTTACAATCGTGAGATTTAGTTTGGCAGCTTCATCTCTTATATTCCTCTTACTCAGCAATTTGGAAAAGACTTCTCTGTATTTGTCATAGATGTCCCTAAATTCACCCCTCTTTGTCGTATTTTTTTTTGTTTTAATAAAACCACATACAAATTCTAGTTAAATTTAAATGCATTTTTACAAACATCCCTTATACCATAAAGCAACTTCAATAACTATCTTTTGGGGGCGGTGTGTGTGTGTGGTTGTTTGTTTGGTTTTTTGTTTTGCTTTTTGTTGTTGTTGTTGTTGTTTTGTTAGGGTTTTTTTCACCTTCTTTGTTTTGGTGTGTCTTCCCGAATCTCTTGGAATGACTTTTTTTTCCCCTCCATAAATTTATTGTACTCTTTCATCTAGAAATTTAAGTCCTTTTGATACCAGGTTAACATGGACAGAACATGAATCTACTGTGCTACAAATACACCTTTTTTTTGGGTTCCTTCCTTTAGACAGGTGCTGCAATTAACAATCTTGATATGCTGCTTCTCTCTGTGGATGGGACATTGAATCATGGCCATCAAACTACACAGCCACAGTAATCCGTGAAGTAGTTAAATAGAGACATAATTAAAAAAATAAATAAAAAATAAAACATCTGAGTGACATGACCCACAACGATTTGTGCCTCATCCTTGTCTTTATCAGGAGAACTACACAGAGTTTTCTATTTTTAATAGAAACCAAACTGGATCCTTGATCTTTATTTTATTATTTGAAAAGGTTAATTTAGTGGGAAAATCAGTCCTAAACATCATTCAGTAGTCCAAAAGAAGTTAAGCAGAGGACTTCTGTCTTTATTTTTAGATGTTACATGCTACAGATTGCTGTAAAACAGTAAGGTATAATTCTAAATGTTACCTTCATAATATTCTAAATTGGATTCTTCTCTTTATTAAAAAGGGATCTGCAGTAGCAGTCACTCCAACTAATGATGGTGGAAAAATGTACAATGATAACAGCTGGCACCAAATAATTGCTACAAGAATTCAAGCACTGGGAAACATCACAGTGGATGGGCAGTATACAGGTAATCAATTCATCTAAATAATTTTGGTATTGCTCAGGGTATTGCTCGCTTGCTTACTTTTCCACTACCTGTGTTTGCCCATATAAAAAAGAATTCAACTCAATTTTCTCAAAAGATCACTACTGTTTTGTCTGCTCATCTGAGGTATCTGTCCAATGTGAATCTTTGATGATTTAATACTAAGGGTCTTTTTGTGCTTGTGAATCTATAATTGTTTTAATACTCTGTTGTAAAATAGAGATGTAAATATTTCCTGGATACATATGGGAAAGTACTAGGATATTGTGTCACATTAGCCTTTTTTATAAAATATCAATGTTTTGTTATTGAGTTGAAAATCTGTTGAAAGCATTGAATAACAGAATAATGATCTATTTCTGTCAGGTTCTTCCTTAGCAACTAGTGGCAGTACCATTATTGGAGAGAACACAGGAGTTTTTGTTGGAGGACTTCCACAGGGTTATACTATTGAGAGAAAGGATGTAGGTGAGTATGATAAATAAGTCTTTACAGTTTCTCAAATTTTACCTTTTGAGATAGACTGAAATGTCTATATAGCTGATTTCATCAGCATTAAAGCAGCGTATGAGCTCTGTGTGCATTTTAATGAATTTTATACACAGAACTGGTATGACTGTGAAAGTTAAGGATATGTTTTACATACAGATTCCCAAATTCTTTTCCAAAACACACAAGAAATTTCTTTTTATTAGCTTAAACGCAGGGTTATGCACTTGGGTGCAGGGATACAACATGCTGGCCTTTTTTGGTGTCAGTTTGTATCCTTCAGAGGTTGTTGCATTGAATTTGGTGGTGTATGAATATACCTGTATTTTACAGATATAGAATTTATGTAGAATTGGATCATACTTGGCTTCTAGAAAAATCAATAAACATAAGTTTTCATATATAAATTTGGTATATATTTCAAGGATATAATCTGTCAACCTGTAACAGAGAGGTGACTGCCTACAAAGCCAGTATACAGTCAGCTGTTCTCAGTGAATTCATTTCCAAAATTTTGTTTCTGTCATATTAACCTGGAAGCCAAATTGTTTGCTATGTTTATGTTCTCACGTCTGACATAAAAACTAGTGGGGTACACTGAAGTCCAACTCCCTCTTCTTTGTCACTTTACTAAAACCAGAAATATGTGCATGTGTTCTTCTAAAACGTTGGTTCACAAAGTAATCCAGGATGCCTCCCTCAAAAAACACAGGTAAATAATTAAAATGAGACTGACTATAAATACCATTCAAGAGAAGGCCACCTATAAATCTGCTTTATGTTTTTGTCCCTAGTGAAAAAAGAGTATAGCAGCCAGGAATCATTGGGGTTTTTTTATTCAAACAAGGAATGAAACATTTCCTGATGAAGCTTCTAAACATGTATTCATCTGTCTTAGCTTTTGCAACACTGTTTCTTCCTATTCAGCAGAAGCATGCCTTTCTTCAGAATTACTGTTGTGTTTAAAGAAAACTTTCCTTGGATCTCCATAGAGCAGATTTCTGCTGTTGAATTGAAAGTACCTGTATACAAAATCTCAAAAATTTTAGTATTTTTCAGCTATGTAGCAGACACTGCTGTCTTTAGGAACTAGACCCATTCAAAAATCTGGATTTAGCTTTGAGACTGTCTTTATGAAGTGATTGATAGCTGGTTTTCAATGCATACATAGACATATATGATAAGGAGAACACGAATAAAACATATAAATTAATTCTTGTGTTTAGTTGCAGGTGATTAATCGGCTTAAAAAATATTTTCCTTTTTTTGCAGGGATGAAGAGGATAGTGCAGAAAGGATTTGTGGGGTGTCTTAGTGATGTATTTTTGAAAAAAGCGCATACTCCTTATGAAAACTGGGAATCTTTGAACTGGGAGTATGCTGAAGAGCAGAACAATGTCTATCATGTTTGGGAAGGATGCCCCATTGCTCTCTCAGAAGGAGCACATTTTCTTGGCAGAGGTAGTTTCCTGTTCTATTGCACTATCCAAGTATGTTCTTGAGATATAAAAGGTGAACGTATTAAAAGTATTGCAGTGATCTGCTTTTCAAAGCATTTTTAGTTATAGAGGTTTATTTTTGAATGGTTTAAAATTTGGTCTCTGGGTTTACAGAAGGTTGCTGCATGAAAGAGGAATTGCATTCACAGACAGGTAGTGCTGCTGTAACTGTATGCAGATTTGATGTGCCTGTAAAAGGTGAAGGTTCACTTTTGTAGAGACATAAAAGATGCCTATAAGAAAAGATGCCAAAAGAAATGCCAGGTAAAAAAATGAGGATGTTGTACCGGTTTGGTTTCTTGCAGTATGTTGTTGATAACTGTCCTTTACAAGGCTGAGTGATAAAGTTGTAAGAACTATAATCTTGATGCCCAAGTTCTTTATATCAAAGTAGAAAGAAGCATCTAAATTTTTACTTTTGGTTTCCTGAAACTATTTATTTATGGATTTGATTAGTTTATGTATGCACTCACTCTCTTTCCAGGGTTCCTGGAATTGCATTCAGGTGTTTTCAGTGGTGGAATGGAATTTGAGATCTCATTCAAATTCAGAACAGATCAACTGAATGGATTGCTTCTGTTTGTTTACAATAAAGATGGCCCAGATTATCTTGCAGTAAGTTCAAAAATACAAATAACTATATTCAGACATGACTTGTGAGTTTTGTTACTAAAGCCAAACTAGCACTTAAAGAAATTTCATACCATAAGTTATTTTCGTGTTTTACTAGTTTTGAAATGCTTTGCACAGCAAAGTATAAGGGGAGCAAAACACTCCAAGCGATGCTCAATTAAGTTACTTGTGTTATTTATATCATAAATAAGAAAGATATCAATATATGAAATGTAGAATTATTGTCTTTACTGAATTAGAAAGGAGAATGAAAGACATATTAAAAGTGTCCACGTTATTCCTAGGCAAGTATAGAGCTACTATTTTCCCAGTTCTCATAGTAGAACAAGATCAATTAAATTGTAAATCAAAAAGTTAATGATGGAAATTGTCCAGTCTCATAATAAAGCTTTCTCTTTAAGATAGATGTATTTTTTTATAATCCATAAATTTTTTCATTTGTATTTGAAACATATAGTCAGAAATTAGTGGTCCAGCTTAATCCTGTCTCATCCCTGTAATGGTTTTTCCCAACACTGCAAAATACAATCCTGTATTAGGCAAATTTGTGAGATAATGCTTATGAAGTTTCTTTTTGGTGTCTGTTAAATAAGACTGTTTATACTCAGAATTACTTGTGCTTCCATCATTTCCAGTATTTTGTTTAAATTTTAATATGTTTGTTTTCATTTTTCAAATTCTTTTATTAGCTGCATGGCTCTGGATTTTGATATTTTTCTTTCCTCAAGGATTCTGAGTGTAATTAGGCTGTGGTCACCATTGCTTAGTAGGTCAACTATAGTTAGTACTTTCACCAATTAATAGGTATTACAGAGGATGGAAAAAAAAAACTTTTACAGCTTATCCAGGAAGCAATAATTTATTTTTAGAGATTTTTGAAAGTATTGTTATTCTTTATGACCCAATCTACCCTTTCTGCTCTATTATTGAATTTAATTTATTTATTTATTTCTTATTATGCAGCTGTTTTGCTAATGGCTGTCATGTCACAGCCTGTTTTATTGCACGGCATTATATCTAATGGGCCTTTTCTTTTAAACTTGTGACCTAAAACATATAAATGTATTTTTCTCCTTTTCAGGTCAACTATAACTTACTCTATATTTTCTTTTTATACTACTGGCTTTTCCAGCAGATCATTTTTTCCTGGATTTTGAATTCTGCTAGACCGATTTGCTTCCTCTTTTTGACACAGCCTTAGTTAAAAAATTACAATGAGTTCCAATAACAAGTCTTACTAATTACAGTTATTACTTTAATTTTGCCCTCAAGTAATGACCAAGATCACAAGCTAATAGCATAAGATATTATAGGTACACTACTGTTCCACCCTAAAAAAGAGTTGTATGTGTGTAATTCACAGCACAGGGGCACTATTTACATGAACAGTATTCACCAGGTTCTTCAGGAGATTCTGGTAGTATGTGATCCTTGTTTCCTCTGTCTTGCTCTGTGTAAGACTACCACAAACATGAGAAAATAGATTCTGACTATAAAGTAAGAAAGGGGACTTACTAAATTTGAAGTGGAGTCAAAAGCACAAAGCAGTTAGACAAAATAATTTCCTTTTCTACTCATACAAAAATCATCCAGATTTTTGACAGTTTTATATTTCTACTATTTTCAGCTCTGAGAATTGTGATTGGATAATTTTCTTAGAATTTGTCCTAAATCAAGTAATTTTTTTTAATGTCACTTTAATCCTGACCTCAACGTCTCCATAGCCTTAAAATGAGGAATTTTAGAGAGGATGAGTACATGTATGCATGCTTTTCCAACTCTTGCGGCTTTGTGTTCTGCACATACATAATGATGACAGAAGGTTTTTCTGTACACTTGAGCTCACAAAAAAAGGTTAATAGAAAGTGAAAATGAGGTGTGTAGCATGTTGCACATGAGCTACGATGTCTTTGTTAGGAGCTTTGGTCAGGAAACACTTGCACAGCAAAACAGATTATAAACTATACCACTTATCCCAAGTGCTGTTGTAAGACAGTATTCCCTGACCCTTCTCTTTGCATAGGTCACAGCTCTCTTATTAGCATTATGGTTTGGGAATGACTGTAGCTAAACACGTGGCTGATCTGATACCAAACAGCCAAAGACTGTCTTGTCTTCTGCCCAAGACAAAATGATGTCCTAGAAAGGTGCTGTGCATAAAGGTCACTTCTTCCATGCCTTCTATGCCCTGAGAATTAACTCAAGCCAGATAGGTCAATCTGATTATCTTTGGATCCAGGCATAATAATTACAGGCAAACTGTGACCAGATACACTAGTATGAATTACTAGCTCTCACTCTGGCATGTGTTTCCTCATGAGTTTATGTGATTAAAAGAATCCGTGATGGCTGATAAAGTTTGCATTACTGATTTTAATGCTGAGCACTTCAACTGCAGCAAAAGCCTAAGCACTACCAGTGTGCAACAGTGGCACTGGCTCCCAAGAAATTGTAGCTGCTGATTTGCTTCTGCAAAGCTGCAAAGTAAGAAAAAAGTCTCGAAAGAACTTTTCCCAAAGAATTGCATGTTTGAATAGCTGCATGAAGTAAAATAGCCAGAGTCCAAGGTGAAAGCATTACTGTGATGGAAATAAGAAAGGGTGTGAAATTAGCATTTTGAGAACTCAAAATGCAAATCGTTAAAGAGTGACTGATTCTGAGGGGACTGTTGAGGGTCTTTGTTTGGGCCTCTGCTCTCTGGCTGGCAGGTCTGAACCGGGCTAGATTTTGAACTGGAATGAACATCAGCATGAGTAACATGTACTTTCACTTTCAAAGGAGACACAGACTGCCTGTCCTTGACAAGTTTTTTGAAGTCCATTGCTTTTCTCTGCTGGTATTCCTGAGACTCAGGAAGACTTCCCAATTCAAGGGAGATAAAGCCATAATCACTCTTCTAGTTCTACATTGGTTGAGACCATTTTGGGTGGCAGGTTTAATGAAGTGTCATTCAGGCTCTGATGCAGCCCCTGTCATATGTGAGTTTGGTTTCCCAGAGCTATATCTGCATATTCCTTTCATCTTCAAACTCATATGTTTATAAGCAGATCGAGTGAGGCAACTACTTGCTCCTGCAGAGAAGTACAATACAGAACCAAAAAATCATTTAAGTTGAAGGGACCTTTGGAGTAATTTATTCCCAGTCTTTGCTAAAAGCAGGACCAATTTATGTTTGAATAGGTTGCTCCATGCATTTTCTGTTTGGGTATTGTGCATCTCTCTCCAGATGGATGGTCCACAGCTTTATAAATTCTGCAGTCTGTTCCAATCTTTGACCATCCGCATTATAGGAAAAAAAAAACCCAAACAACAAAGAAACCAGCCCTGATCTCTTACTGTTTCTCTCATTACAACTTGTTTTTTGCCTCTCATCCTTTTGTAATGAGCCTCTGAGAAGAGACTGGATCTGTCTTTTCTGTATCTTCCCATAAGGAAGTTGAACAGTAAAGTTCTCTTCCCTTTTACTCTTCAAACTGAACAAACCCTGTTCTTTCAGCTTCAGATCATACTCTAGGTACTCCAACCACTGACCAACTTGGTGCCCCTCCACTGGATTCACTCTGGTGTTCCGCAGTATCTTTTATATACCAGAGATTCCACAACTGGATACAGTAGTCCAAGTCTTATACAGGATAGATAGAGGGGAAGAATCAACTCCTTGGAACTGGTGCCCACCTCATTTCTAATGTAGCCCAGTGCATGTTGGTCTTCATCATTTTGAGGGTACATTGTTGGCCAGTGTTCAGTTTGTGATCCATCTTGACTCAGTATTTTCTTCAAAGCTGCTTTATATGCCTAGGACACCAGTGACAGCCCTCTTAGCTATCACTGGCAACCTTGATGAGAGTACACCCCATCCTATTGCCCAGGTCATTAATAAAATTTTTAATCAGAGTTGGTCCCTGTATCAGTCTCGGAGAGATACTACAACCTGCTAGTGGGACTATGGAAGCTCTTCTTGCTCCTCATATCTTCCAGTTTCAGGCTAAGCTTTGGTTTTCCTAACTCCAAACTTAAATGCTGAGGTATATCAAAATAAGAATTGTGTACGTGTAGAAAAGCGTTAATGAAATTTTGTACCTCAAAATCTGAAAAGCAAGCATGTTTTGAAGAATTAAACTGGAAACTGCTTATGTTTAGAGCTGTGATATAACACTCTTGTTCTGTTTAGGGATGGCAACTGAGATGTCTGTAAGATGATCTTTATGCGTTTTTGATTTAAAGTAATAATATAGTTTCCAAGGACAGATTATAAATCAAGCATTTTTTTTAAAGTGGTCCCAGAATTTTATCTAAAGCAAACAATTAGTCTGTTGTTTTTCTAAACCTATGGTCAGTACCTATGCTCAGATCTATGCAGAATTTTGTTTTTTTTTTTTTTATCTTCACCATGCAGAACAACTGAAACTGAGCAGTGGTCCCCAATCTTTGTCTTCACTTGGGCATTCTAAATGTCAGTCCAGGTCAACAAAAAAAAGCACAAACATTATTCACTGCCTGCTTTAAAACTATGCCAAGATGAGTAAATTGGAAAAGGGTTGTGCTGAGTAGTGACCCTGTGTCAAACACTGTGCCCTCTCTCTGGCTTCCAGGTCTGGCAGACTTGCTGGCATATCACTGTACTAATGCATCTGGAATGCTTTCTTCACACCAGCACAGTGTGCTCTATATTAATTCTTATCAATGAAGAAAAGCAGTGACTTGTCCAATGGACACATTTTTCAAGCTATACTCATCAATACTGATGCCATGATCAGTCCTTTGCCTGTATTGTAGAGTCCTTAGCTATAAATGACTCTAAACTCATGGAAATAAGAAAAGTTGCAGTCCCAAAGAAAGAAATAAACAAAATCCCTCTGTTTTATGAGCAAGAAGTCAGTGTGCACTTGGGATAGGACCTGCATTGCCTGTGTCACTGCAAGTACAGAGTTCTTTCATCAGTTGGAGTCCCTGTTAAGGAAATACAATCTAATTATGAACATTGCAATGCTAATATTATCAGTAAACTAAATATGTCAGTTTGTCAATAATGGTGATAAGAATTTATATTAAATCTGTACTTTTTATTTCACTTAATAAGGTTTTGTCATAGAAACAGTAATGCCTTTTTGTGGATATATTCATATTTTTCAAGCACCAGTTCATCCCCTAAGTGTCTAGTGCTTTATATGTGCCAATTTACAGTCTCAACCCACTTGTGTTCCATTCAGTTAGGATAAAGAGTCTTGCAGTAAAGCATTTGGAGACTTCTGCAGTGAAACGTTTAAGTAAAATGTATTTCTATTAGACAATTGGCACATTAATCTCAAAAAGCACATACAAAACCAATTATTTTCTTACAAGATGTAGAAGAATAAGGATGAAATGTATAAATGTAAGAATCAATGTATACTGCAAAAATTTGAAATTGAGTTCACCAGCCAATTAAAAAGACCTTAATCAGGTCTGACATTTCATTTCCTTATTATCTTGTTACATTCTTCTAAAAAATGAATCGATAGATAAAATACTGTTTTCTCATTCTCAAAAAAGCAAAACAGTCCTGATTCATTGTCCTTTCTTTTTAGTTGCATTAATACCAAAGTCTGTTGTCAAAAATTCAAAATATATTTTCCTACCTTCTGAATTAACTGATTCACTCACTGTATTTAGCATCCTTTGTGTAAACAGTATTATCCTGAAGATAAAAATTTCTTATTCATTGATCTTGTGCATAACTCCTTTGATTATGTTTTTCAAAGTGAATTTCTGTCATTGTGTATTTGATGTCTCTTTCAAAATATATTTTCTCTTTGAAAATATATAGATTGAACTGAAAAGTGGAATATTAAACATCTTTTTAAAAACTGGCCTTGTCTTCACACAAGTGGATCTGTGGTTGGGACTGTCTTATTGTGATGGAAAGTGGAATGAAGTCACTGTGAACAAGGAGGGCTCTGTGATTTTAACAAGTATGAATGAACTGAGAGAGCAGGCACTTGAACCCCGTGTTCAGCAGCTGAAAGTAAACTCACCTGTCTACATAGGAGGAATCCCACCTGAGATTCAGAATTTTTATAAAGAGCTGGGGTTAGAACAAGGTAAGATGACACCAAGAACATGTGTTTTCAAAAACTGATGTCATGCACAAGGTGGACATTCTGCTGCTGACAGTGTAAATTCATGAATATGTAACAGGAATTTTTCTTTCCACCCATTGTTACCTTAACTACCAGTCATCCCTACCAATGTAGCTTTACTGAGTCCTGATCCTTTTGCAAAGCTATAAAAATTCTTCCAACCCAGTGATATCTGAAGCAATCTAACTGCTGGGAGGGGTACTGGAGAGTAGCAAATGGTAAACTGAGATGTCCAACCAGATGATTTCAAATCTTCATCAGAGAACCAGTTCAGATAAATTTGTTTCACTTGATCCACTCATGTCACTTGCAGATCTGGAATACAAAACCAGTGGAAAACAGTAAACATAGCTTAAATTACTGTAATGAGGCTGGATGCTGCCACATGGAAGAATAGTTGAGAGGGTTTTAGGCCATTTTAGGCAATATTGATTCTAACCCAAAAAATTAAATGAATATAAACCCCTGAATTTGGATTTTGGCTACAATTTCTGTGACCTTTTCCTTGTTATCAGAAAGAGGAGACACGGTCATATTTTTAGCCATCACTGTGACCCTTCTGTTTGGGAACAGGTCAAATTTGTAGGGAAAAGAGAGAAGCATTAATTACAGCCTGATACTAGTGGCCTTCACAAAAGATCTACTGTAGGAAATGTAGCCAAAAGTGTCTACTAAACTGACTCTGGGTGTGTTTTTTCATTAGTTGTGAAAATATTCATCAGTCATGGTGTATTTTTCAGATACCGTGAACAAATAAGTAGCAGTCAGTAAGTGATTAGTGGGGAATCTAGAAAGTGGCTTTGAATGCATGAACTCACACTGAATGTGTGCATCAAGTGAGCTCTGCAGAGCTGTTTGGAAGCCTGGTGGTTTCACAGCTATAGAGTAGTTTGAATCAAATCCATGCACTGGCATTCACAGATATTTCAAGAATATAGTGTTCTTCCAGCTCTAAGTATCACATATAATATAATCTTCCTTCAGGTTCTGCGTGCATAATATTTATGGCCTGAAAGAGCTAGCCAGTCATACCCTGTCAGTGTTGCCTTGTAGCAGATGGTATAGCCTCGTGAGTGGATGCATTCACAACTCCTGCAGCAAAGAGATCTGTGAACAAAGAATCTAGGGCAACATAGCATCTAAAGTGAATGTCTGAAGTGCATACCAAGGCACATCAATAAACATTGCTTTTCCACCAACCCTCCTCAGCACGCCGCAAAATAAGATGGCGGCTTGGAATTTGTATTTAGAGTGTCCAAAGAGAAAAACATTCTTATGTGTTCCTAAATGTAGTTTTAGGTAAACAAGATTAGACATTACAGCTTAAAGCGTGTTTTATTTAGGACTACAGTGATGTAATGGTAAGATAATAGAATATGGAGACCTTCTGATTTAATAATTATTTAGATAAGATTTTCTCAATCAATGGCTGCTTTGTAGTTAATTTTTAATAAAGGAATGTTGTTTTGCTCACAGCAAATAAGGGATAAATATCCTTCTCCTCCCACCTCACCTCCATGTCAGTTACAACTTTAAGAAATTTTAACTAGAGTCTGTGGGCCTTTGCATGACCCATCATATGCCCTCTTGAGAGGTTCAGAAGGAAGGTACCTTGCAGGAATGTTTGTGAGAATTTGTACTGTCTTTACTTATTCTGCAGCTACTTGAGAATAAACAAGGTTACTTGGCTGACATTAGTCAGAAATCTTCAAATAGTGATAAATGTAGCCAAAAAGATACTAAAATAATGTATTAAAATAGCTTATACAGTGTGCATCTCACTGAAAATTAAACAGCTGTTCATTCTGTCTTATGATTAGAATGTCCATGCAGACTGGGACTAATTCTTTCCTCTGCTGCAGACTAAGAAACTGAGCAGGTCGCTGTGGAGTGGCAGTTGAACTTAAATTAGGATGTATTCATGCTGAGGAGCAGTTTGGCTAAATTCCTAGCATCGTGGAAAGAGAAAGTGTTTTAGAGGCTGAGTCAAGGTTTCCACCTTCAGTACCCCTTTTTGCATGAACTACGTAAGGACATTAGATTCTCAGTTCAGGTGGCTAAGTACAAATACTACTCTGATCTGTCATCTTGCAGTGATAAAGGCAATAAAAGTACATAATATATAAATGCAGTGCTTTCACAAAGCTAAAGAGTAGCACTGATCAGTGAGAGGTGGATTTTTAATTTACAAAGTTAATTCTTAAATGAACTGAAGTCTTCAGTTTGGTTACTGTTTACTTCAGGTTTATGTTAAACACCAATCGCTACTCAGATTTGAGAACTATTTTGTGTCAATTTGTTAATTTTTAGTAAATATAGAGATTTTAACAACTGCATCCTGAATTTTATAGTGATGTTTTAACTGCAAATGACTAATTTAACATATTTGTAATGTTGATAGGAATGTTACACACGTGGACACACAGAAATATATGTATATATAGAAATAAATATAAAATGTAACTTCTTAAATTTTTTTATCATAAACAAATAGTTTAGGGTTGTGTTTCTAGAGGATGTTTGTAAACAGCATACTCGTTATATCCCCATCACAAAAAACTGAAATAACTCCATCTGATCTCCTGAAGTTAATTGTATTTTTAATTTAGATATTTTTCTCAGTTTGAGAAAGCATGTGTATTAACAAAATATTAGAAGGCAGCAGAAAGCTGATTTTAAAAGTCAGAATCACTTTTATGGTAATAATTTTAAAGTGAGAAGTGGCAGGAGAGAAAACAGAAAGCTATTTCCTTCTGGGATGGAATTGCTGACAGTGAAAGGTGTTCCTGTAAGGCAGGAACTTACCAGCTTAGTATCATGAAAGTGTAGGCAGAACGTCATGTTGGAAGTCAACCTATTCACATTATAGTCTTTAATGCTGAAAATATAGAATTGAAAGGAACAAAAGTGTTTCTTAATGACTGAAGCTCTTTATGTGGTACTAATCCCTTACTGTTTGCTAGGTTTCGGTGGTTGCATGAAGGATGTTAAATTTACACGAGGTGCTGTCGTTAACTTGGCATCTGTGTCCAGCAGTGCTGTCAGAGTCAATCTGGACGGATGCCTATCAACTGACAGTGCTGTTAACTGCAGGGGAAATGACTCCATCCTAGTGTACCGAGGAAAAGAGCACAGTGTTTATGAGTGTGGTCTACAACCCTTTACAGGTAGCACATTGGTTCTTTAAAAAAAAATACATAATTTTCAGTTCATTTTTTGTCAATGTATTACTGTGTTCAGTGTTTTTTTAGTATTTTTAATCTTTTACCTCCTCTGTACTTCTCCATGTCCTTTGAAGAATACCTCTATAGGGTGGTTGCCTCAAATGAAGGAGGATCAGTATCTAGTGTATGGACCCACGTTCGTACAAGAGAATCAGGTAAACATAATTTTAAGTTTTACTTACTATCATTTTTCATAGGCTATGTAACGCCAGGTTGAAGGTGTTCAAGAATGGTCTCGGCACAATTCTGTGCAATGTGCTCTAGGATGACCCTGCTTGAGCAGGGAGGTTGGACCACATGACCCACTGTGGTCTCTTCCAACCTTACCCATTCTGTGATTTTGTGGAGACAATCCCACCACAGTGATTTTGAGTAGTGCACGTTGCACGGTATTTCTGAAGGAGCAAAACTGCTTAATGCTTTGAACAGGTACCAAACTACAGTCATCAGCTAAAGTGTTAAGGCAAGTATTTTCTTATCATAATTCAAGGTATTTTCCAAACATGTATTAGATAATGTCATTATGTGAGAGGAAAGGATGTTATTGAACTGCATTAACTGAGTAAGAGCAGCCATCCATGTAGTTGTGCTCTTGTGTGCACATCTGACCTCATGTTACATGAGTAGGTTGGAGTAAGTAAATCTGCATTTTCCTATGTATCACCTAATGATACAAAATCAGGTGTAGGGAAAGGTGTTACTGGGATAGCAGGCACAAGCCGTGGAAATAAGAGGCCATGTAGTTGCTAGGGACAAGAAGGTGTTGTGAAAGTTGTTTTTTTAAATGACCCGCACATGAGTATGATGCTCAGTGCAGCTGAACAAGGATTCTTTTAACAAGTAGTCCATAGATTGTGTGTGAAAATGTGGCAATATATACTACCAAAGCAGCATGTGGCTTGTGGAGAAGGTTTCAAAGTAGGAACATATCTGCTGAGCATTAAAGATCAAATTTTTTCATATGTCTTATGAAGAAAATTAAAAAAAACTTTTCCCCTTCTGTTCAGTGTTTTTCAAACTTCATCAAGCAAGTTTTTGAAGATTTACAGTTCTGTGTATTTTATTTAACAAACCTTCCCTCTTCTGTAAATTGTAGCCTAATTGCATTCCAACAAGGCAGAGAATTCTTTTCATCGAAGTTATTCAGTGTATGATCTTAAAACATTATATGATACTTGCATAAATATTGGACTTGAAAATGCATTCTTATACAACTTACTCTCATAATTTGGTGTGCCACCCAGAAGGCACAATATATGTGCATATTTTCATATTAAAAACTGTCTGACAACTGTAAGGTTTGCCACAAATTTATGTTTGCAAGCTGACCACAGTATTGAGCAGTCTATGTTCCCTGGGGTTGGAGAATAATTGCACTATTTAATTATTTTTGAGTTGGTTTTGTTATATCCCTTATGAGAAGACCATCTGCTGTACAGTACCTTACCTTACCTTCATAACTAATAAAATCAATATATTACTGTAGTAATGGAAACTTTCTCAGAGTATCACATTCTTACTTTACACAAGAATCACAACTTCCAGGTATTTTTGTACTTTCCATGCTGATACCCTTCTTATAAAAAACAAGACTGCATTCATATTTAATGAAACTAAACAATAAAATTACCAAAAAATAGGTTATTTAATGGAGAGAAAAGCGAATGATCATCAGCAGGGCTAGGGAGTCCACATGCGTTTACGGCAAACTCATCATCCATCATCCTGCCATAGTGTTCCTTGGGTCTTTCCTTTGCATCCCTTGTGCAGTCATCTGTGATGAAGCTGTTACTGGCCAGACCTTTACCTGGTATAGTAATATCTAAGAAATAGTTAAAGGTTATAGGAAATGGGATGATTTCTTTTTATTAGCAACTGTATGCATATATGATCTTGGTTTTCTGTTCCTTAAAACATTTTCATTTTCCTTTTTCCTTTTTTTTTTTTTTATATTATTTTATGATCAGAAGCAAAGGATTTTGGAAAAAGGCCTTAAAAATCACTGCTTTGCCCCAGGACAAGTGCATGGCATTGTGGAAATAGGAAAATAAATCAAAGACCTTCAATTTTTTGAAGGACTTCTGTAAATGAGAATGCAAATATTTAGAAATGTCTCATAATTGTGACATTCTGTGGCTTAGATACCCAACTGATAAATATCAAAACTCTTCTCTGTTGCAGTACTGTCTTGCTTCATTCAGTTGTGTTATTTTAATGCCTGAGCTTGTTAGCTACGTGCAATCCACCTCCTCTCTTTGTGAGTGATGCTTAAATATGTTTGATACATGAAATGTTTTTGGAAAATTGCAACAAGACAAGAAGGAATGTTATGTAGATGGAGTTTTGATGGTTTTGAAATATAGCTTAAACTGAATAGCTCAAGATGTGCAGTCATATTAAATCAATGCTGAAAAGTTACAACTCTAATAAATTGTATTTATGCTAATGGTTGAGTCTGATTTACTGCAGCCATTAAAAGTGAAGAATAGGGGCAATAGTCTCCTTAGAACTGCCATTTTCTCTATTTTCTATTTTATCCTTCTACAGTTCCACAAAATGTGCCAAGTCCCTCAAGAGTTCACAGTATAAATGGTTACAGCATTGAGGTCACCTGGGACAAACCAGCTGGGGTCATAGGTGTAATTGAGAAGTACATTTTGAAAGCATATGAAGCGGATGGTCCCAATGTACCCATCACTAGTGCTGAGCTTGCTGACGCTGGTATGCTCACAGGTAAATGCTGTTAAGTACCATTTTTTAGGCATATCTAATAACACAGGATGCTTATACCTTCTTTTGTTGATCTGTAAAAAATTACTTGTCTATTTTTGTGTATACACAGCATAGATAACATTTGGAAGGATAATTATTTGTGTCAGCGTCCTCATAGTGATGTACTCATTTCAAAGAACAATAGAAATTAAGATATAACACAAATACTAAAAAGCAATTCCCAAACTATTTATGATCTGGGCGGGAGGAATGCTTTTTTGGTTTACTTGTTTTTTGCGCAGTATATGTGATTTTTTTTTCCCTCCTTCACTGTTGTTCCATCCAGTTCACCTAAATTAACTCTGAATGTGGGTCCCATAGGATACTGTGTGACCTGAGGTATGAAAACACTTGATCTACTTGCCTAATTTTGATCATATAAACCCAACTGATTTCGGTGGGAACTACTATGCATATGCATTAATCAGATGGTGTGGTTGATACCACTGGGATATAGAGGTAGGTTATTATGGAATGAAGGAATTCAGGGCTTTGAGTTTATGGGGTTTTTTTGCTGTTGAGCTGTGGGTTGTGGACAGAAGCTATAAGGAACCTTACATGAGGTGTTTCCTGGAGTCTAGGTCTTTTTGCCCATAGGAGGCAGATTTTTTTAGGAAGAAATGGTGGACTCTTTTTTCTACATAGAGAACATTTTGGGACATTTCTTCCTGTCAAGATAACGTGGATCTGGCTTTCTGCTCTCTATTAACAAACTGCCTTTGATTGCTGCTACAAGGGAAGGAAGTACATTACAGAAAAGAATCTGGATTATGTTATATGGTGACTAAACAAGGCAATAATACAAAATCTTACTTTCATTGTAACAAATTGTGACCAATACATTTGTTTTTATAATCTCTAACATCAATTATTTAATTCATAACAATTACGAAAGTGGTAACAATGTAATGCTCAAAGCTGTTGCTTTGGTTTGACTCAGGTTCTGGGCAGTACAGTAGTCTTGGAAAAACTGTTAACTCAGGCAGTATATTATTGCTACTTTCCTGAAGCCCAGGTAATAGTTTTTACTTAAGTGTATATGGTTTGTGTTGTTTCTCTGCCATAAGCATACATTTTTAAGAGAAAACTTGCATGTATTTTATTTTCTTCAGTTTGAAATATCTTGACTGTTTGTGAGTGATGAACTTACATACTGCATGGGCTTTCTGTCCTTACTGCCATTTCTTTGATGACCTTGTTGATTTCAATATTCTTTATTTATGCTATAAGGCAATACAAATTGTATTAGCAGAATTTAAAGACCCTAGTAGAAACATATGTATTAGACAGCTTATTCACAGCTGATGGTCAGAACAAAAATGTTGTTTAAATTTGTTGGTGCTGTGCCATGATTATGTGTCAGGGTTATGAAAAAGCCTATACCAGCCTGGACAGGTAAGAGGTTATCTGCATGCAGCTTACAGGAGGTAGAAGAAGAAAACATACCTTTGTATTAAATGGAGACAGTAAGTGGATCTTGGTTCTTTATTACAGCAGATAGCTGTTGAATAATGGAAAATAAAAGAATGGAATCATAGAATACCAGGTTGGAAGGGAGCTCAAGAATCATTTTGTACAACCTTTCTTGGCAAAACCATGGTCTAGATAAGATGACCCAGCGCCCTGTCCAGCTGAATCTTAAAAGTGTCCAGTGTTGGGGAATCCACCACTTCCTGGGGACATTATTCCAATGACTGATTGTTCTCATTGTGAAAATTTTTCCCCTTGTGTCCGAGTGGAATCTCTTAAGGAGTAACTTGTACATATTACCTCTTGTCTTCTCCATGTGACTCCTTGTAAAAAGGGAGTAGCCACTTTTTAAATACTGGAACATGGTGATAAGGTCTCCCCTGAACCTTCTTTTCTCGAGGCTGAACAGACCCAGTTCTCTCATCCTTTCTTCACATGGCAGGCTTCCCAATCCTTTTAGCATCTTTGTGGCCCTTTTCTGACCCCTCTCCAGCCTGTCCACATCTTTTTTGCACAATGGGAACCAAAACTATACATAGTGTTCCAGGTGTGGCCTGACAAACACTGAGGGGAATTATGACTTCTTTATCTCTCCTGGTGATGCCTTTCTTGAGGCAGCATCCTGCTGGCTTTGTTTGCCTCAGTAGCACACTGAGCATTCATATGACCCAAAGAACTTAAGAATGGCGGTATTCAAATATTGGTCTCTCTGACAATGTCAGATTATAGATGCTTAGGAAGAAAATGTAAGAAATGTGCTAAGCATAGAGTGAGTGTTCCTGTTAATACAAATTCAGCTGTTTGGCTGAAAGCTGCATCTGGACCATCATGCTTAATGTACTATGGTAAAATTGTCTTTATTTTTTTATACATTTATACTTCTAGCTTCTGTAACTTGCTGTGGCAGTAAGTTTTCCAATTCGGTTTTGTGTGTTTAAGGACTGCTTCCTTAAACAGTTTAGTTATGTATTTTCCAATTTTGGCATTGTATGAAATATATAATTGATGTCCTCATGGTGAGGTCAGAGCTGAGACAAGTGGAAATTAAATCACTGGTCTTGAAGCTATTTTACCTTAGTTCATTGATTTCAGTGAAGCCTACACAAGTGGGCAAGTGTGTGGACATTGAGAAATGGTTATCCACAAATGTGACGACCCCAGGAAAAGGTGTCTTTCCCTGTTGAATTATCTTTCCTAGTTAATAAAAAATTATCATAAACACAGAACCCCACAGAAGATGCTATCTTTGCTTACTTTGAATTTGCTGAGAAGGAAAATGTTGCTTGTTTTCTCCCTAATTTCAGGTAAATTTCTTCAGAAATTCTTTTGTTGTGTTCCACGAGGAAATGCCACAGTAACTCAAACAGCCAGGCTTGTTAATGCGACAGCAGAGAAGAAAGCACCACACCTCTCGGTGGGATCACCGATGAAGAAACTCTGACATTTTTCCACACCCTCCTTCAAATTTTCATTCCCTGTCAAATCTAGGCACCACTTAATCTGCTGCTTGCAAATGTATCTGAGGGCACTGACAACCCTCTTTGTCTTTTTTTTCCCTTGAAGCTTTTTATGCCCATCTCTTGTGTTTTGGTTTATACTTAAATTGTAAATTCTTTTGAACCATTTCAGTAGGGTCCTGAGTCATAACTGTTGCACAGTGACAAAAAGTTAAGAGCATTACCCATTTCTGAGAAGGCTGTCCTGTGTGTGTCAAATTCAGAAGAACCTGTTGTACCGTTGTCAAGAAGAAAAGCTGAGCTAAATATTAAAACAGGTCTTTAAATGACTGTAATACCACAGTCTCAAATGCCTATTTCTGATTCATCAGAAACCAAAATCCTTCCAAATCTGACCCTTGTAATCTTCAAAATGTCAAACTATTTTTTCACTTTCATCCAAGAAAAGAGTATTCATCAGATTTAAATGCTTAAAATGAGGTTCTGACTGTTGAACCAGGAGTGCATTGGATATATTATTTGATATATTTCCACATGGTGTTCAGTATCTGTATTGTAGGCTGAGAGTGCAAAGTTAGAGTGTAAATTTTTGGGATTCAAGGAGCACTGTGCAAGTCTGTCTTACCTTCAAAGACGCATGTAATAACATTGATACACTTTGGATACAGCTCTTCACACTCACAGAGTAATAAAGGAAGTACAGGGTCATCACATCAAAGAAGTTTCTTCCTAGAGGCTGGGTTGCTTTCCTGTGCATTCCAGTGCATTCCGCATGCTGACATGAAAATTTGGAATATAAATTAGTATCAGTATTTAAACAAATGAAAGAGGCTTTAGAAGATACGTTGTTTCAGTCTGGTTTGTGAGAAGCTTTTGCTTCTACTTTCCTTTGGAATCCAGAATATCAAAGGATCATTGGGGTTGGAAGGATTATCTAGTCAACTCCCCTAGCTCAGGCAAGGTTAGCTGGAGCAGGTTTCCCAGGACCATGTCCAGCTGAGTTTTGAATATCTCCACATATGGAGATATTCCACTGTGGGAAGCCAGTTCCAGTGTTTGTCCACCCTCACAGTAAGAAAGTGTGGTTTCTTGTGTTCAGTTGGAATTTCCTTTTCTCTCCCGGGAAAGTGGTCACAGCACCAAGCCTCCCAGAGTTCAAGAAGAGTTTGAGCTCTCAGACAGATGGTGTGATTCTTGGGGTTGTCCTCTGCAGAGCCAGGGGTTGGACTTGATCAAGGAATCGTTTAGGTTGGAAAAGACCTCTGAGATCATCACGACCCATGATCCCTGTGTGTCCCTTCCAACTCAGGATATTCTATGATACTATGATTCATGTATTTCAATTTGTGCCCATTGACTCTTGTCATATCACTGGGCATTACTTAGAACAGTCTGGCTGCTTCTTTGTTCCCTCCCATCTGGTATTTATACATATTGATAGATCACCCCAAGCCTTCTCTTTCCTGAGCTCAGTCCCATCTCTCTCAGCCTGTCCTCATAAAAGACATGCTCCGGTCCATTTTTCATCTTAGTGACCCTTTTGTATCACCCACAAACTTGCTGAGGGTCACACTTCCCCCATGATGAAGGTCATTAATGAAGATGTTGAACAGTATTTGCCCCAGTATCAACCCCTGGGATACACCCCAGCTGTCTTGCCTCTTAACAGGTTTTGTGTTACTGATCACAATCCTCTGATGCTTCTCTTGTCAAGCACAAGTGCTAGGAGGACTATGGTGGGTTTTTTTATCCACCATAATTCCGATTGCTCTCATTTAAGAGTTCAGGAGATTGACAAGCCTGTAAATGACAGGGTCCCAAATATGGGCAGTGAAGGATGCTAATGATACCTGCAAATAACATTGAAATAAAATATGCTGCAAAAGAATTCACAAACAATTAGTGTTCCTCTTATAGATATCTCTTTCAAGTGTGTATGGTTTTGCTGTTCATCCTGCCTGTGTCATTGCTGCGATAGTTGAGGGCTGATGTTGTGACTGCACACGTGGTAACGAGAAAATTGTTGTCACCAGGTTCCCCTCTGAAAGCCCATGGCAGCCGTTGCCTCCTTCCCGTGGCACGTGTTTGTAATTACTTTTCAACTTTTAGTCTTTTATGCTTGACAGATGAATATCTCAGGAAAAGTTAATTTAATGATTTAATATGGTTAATCAAAGTGTCTGGGCTGCCCCTTGGTTTTGAAAGTGCTCTAGCTAGAGAATCTCTCAGAAGAGGAGACAGGGCCACCTGCCAGTGACAGATCGGCTGGGGCTGGACAGCGGGGCCATAGGGCTGGGTGAAGCTTGCTGCCAGGCTGGCAAATGCCCATGCCCTGGGAAATGCTGCTGGCTGAGAGATTCTCCCTCTCAGGGAAACCTCTGCCAGGCCTCAACCGGCACTGCCGAAGCAGCCTGTGGCTTTGCAACCAGCCTCTGCGCCCTGAGCACTACCTCTGACGGCGTTCGGGGGTCACTGTCTGAGGTGGCTCTTAGGAAATGTCGTTTCATTTGGGCTTTTTTGATCTATATGGGGCCTGTAAGCAATGGGGAGTGTGCCACGTGAAACTGTTAGTGAATTGCTGGAATAACTTTCACGCTCTTGAAATTACTTGAAAGCTTTTGGTTTGCACAAATATTTTACACTGAAAACATTCTTATGCTACAGTTAATGAGATTTTTCAAATTTATAGGAATTTATAAACTTATAGGAAAGGATTGCAAACCAACTAACGTAAATGTATGTAGGGTCAGAGCACTAGGAGGACTCCCAAATCCCTGCTCCAAACTGAGACAAATTTCTAATGTTCTAAAACTTTTTATATAGATACAAATAGGCATAATGCACTAAACAGGTTTGGTGTATTTAGTTTATATTTACTTACAACTAATGTTTAAAGTAATAAAAGCTAGAACTTTGTAATGAAAATATGGTTTTTGAAAGCTGCTTCATTAGGTGCTTGGCAGCTTGAGCCAAGTTAAATACAAGAATGGCTGGTATTTTGAGGTGGATTATTTCTCATTGTCATCATTTTGTTGAAGTAACCTTTGGTCAGAAACACAGATAGATGACAGAAGATGTCTAAATATTTCCCATTAGAATGACAGTATGTGCTTTACGATGCTATACCACAGCATGTGAGATCTGGAGGGCTGTACGCATTGTGCCCACACAAAGGGGTGTCATGCACTGAGATCCATTTAATGATGAGGGCTGTGATGCTCATTGTTGGCCTGTTTTGTCCCTGTGGGTGTCATAAGGAGATCTGGTCTCTCTGTCTCTCTCACCCATCTGTAGGCACATCTGTCTTGGTGGGAGGAGCTGAAGGAGCATACCAGAAGCTGCCGCCCAGCCCCTGCTCAGATCCCTGTTTGACTGCGGCAGCTAATGCAACATCGGGTAGCCGATAGACCTGTCTTTGCCCATTAGGTTTCTGTGAGTTGTCAGGTGGTGCTTGAGCTCCTAATGACTCTAAGTCAGAGTGGCAGAATGTAGGTTCCTATCTCCTTTCATTTAGCTGGCTTTAGCAGACTAGTGGCATATTTTTCAATATATGAATTTTAAAACATAAATTATATTAGTATTCTACAATGTTAAGATTCAAACTTGATTGAGTTTAGACCTAAATGAATCTTGTTTACAGTCCAATGCTGTTTTATAAATTTATTCATACAAAATGTAAATTGTCTGATTAAATAAACCTGAACATTTTATCAAAATCACATCAACTCTTAGCTACATACTAATACTTTTATTAATAAAAAGAAGTCAATGTTTTAATGTTTGTCAGGACAGAAGGGATAATTAATATGGTTTTATAGACATACTCAAAAAAGTTTGCAAAAAGGTGGACAGTATTTCTTTCTCTCTTTGCAAACTTTTAAAATTAATCATACTACAGAAAATGAGCACTGCCAGTTGTTTGAAATGATCAAGGGTAACATAGTGGTAGATATTACAGAATCAATACTCTGTTGAGCCAAGGTTTTTTGCAAATTGAAGCAGCTAGAGAGTTGCCCTGTGTTATCGGGAATGTAACAGGTTTCTTTCAACCACTGCAACCTGAATTGCATCTTCAAAGCCAGTGGAGCTTGTACATGGTTTGTTATGAATTATTTCTGTTGGGGAAAAGAAGGGTCTTTCAAGCCACCTAAATCCAACAACTAAGGTAAAATTTTTTTGTTCTTATAAGCCAAAGAGTTGGAATAGGTGTTCTCATGTTCAATAGTCCTTCAACGTTTTATGACTCATACTATACTTAGTTAGAAGATGCTTTAAAAATGCAGATGTATGCGACAGATTGATGTGCACAGGCTTTCAGTTCAGAAATGCGTATGTAGAAGACACATGTACTTAAACAGTTTTTGCTACAATCTGTCAAAAACAAAGTCAGTTGAGGACTTCCTTTTCTGATCAGTGGACTGTGATTAAGTGTACTGTGGCAATGATGCATCTCGACACACAAGTGACTTTGTTGGACAGATGCTGTATGACCTCAGGCATTCAAGTTAGCTAAATAGTCTCGAGGTATGGGGAGGGGAGATTTGGTAATTTTTGTTTCTATAGCTTAAACAAAAACTAAGGTGAATCTAAAGGTCAAGTGTTGTTTCAATTGTAATAGGTGTATTTCAAAATAGTTCCTTATGAAATAGAGTGTTAGGGAGTCAACAATGAAAAAAATCTGGCAAAGAAAAGTCCTTTTGGCAACAAAATGCACTCAACTTGTAAAAGAAATATGCGATAAGCTTTGTTTGGAATCTTAATATTCAGTAGCAAAGCTGAGTTTTCAGACTGCGTATGAAAGTAATGCCTGGTTATGATTAAAATTAGCTAAATTTACCTCTAAAAAGAAAATAGAACTAGCCTTGCAAAATAGTCCTCTTCAACCATGTTAGCTGAGCTAACATGGAAGTGAGGAAGTGAACTTTAGTATTTGTGTTACATCTGTAAGATTAAATAGCTTATTTTTGTGTGAGTTGTGTATGTAGGTGAGTGGTTTTGTTTTTATGGGAAGGCTTCATCAGGAAATATATTTTAAAAACCTCACCTCAATTTATATTTTTTTATTACCAATCCATTATGCAGAGTAAAAGGTCTATAAGTTGCAATAAGCAAGTGTGTCTTTTCATCTCTGAAGACCTGGTGGAGTTTTGAAGCAACTTCATGAAACAGTAGGGTGACAGATTGGAACAGTGAAGCAGCTGCTTTCATAAAACTAGATGAAGAAATTGCTATAATACTGTAATTGCCTTTGATTCTATTTTTCAGTTTTTCTGAACAGAATATTAGCCCTCATATTTAGTGGTGAACAGTTTATTTTTTCGTTGATGAGAAGCACTACTTTTCCACTCAAAATCTGCCAGGATGCTATGTTGCCTAAATGTATGAGACTTCCCTTTTAGAGGTTCTGAACAAAAGAAATGTCTATTTTACAGAGAAGTGAAGGAAAGAAGCTGGATATTTAATCTTCTTATATGCTGTATGCATTAGAATGATGAATGGAGTGGATATAAAGATGCAACTCACCCTGACTAGTCCATGCACCCATTTTGCCATAAATTCATTGTTGACCCCTTTTCTACTGTCCATAGCAATGTTCTTATTCCTTATCTGCTAGAATGAACGTAGCGTTTTCTCTCTGACACAACTCTAAACCTCAACTTTCAATATTGCAAATAATTAAAGACCATTTAAATAAAAGTATAGAGAATTAAATACTAGTTTTGCATATAAAGTGGGCTTAATGTTCTAGGTGTGATTCCAGATCACTCTTTTAGACTGTTAACTTTACATTCATATTTAACAAATGACATTATTCAGTTTCATGGGGTCACTGTGTCAAAATGTCTGTGTTAGAACTTTAATTTATTTCCAAAGGTTCTTTGGGCAGATAGGATGGTGTGTTAGAATGATTTAGTGTCTCCACTTTCCCATGTGGATTTTAAGGCTTTGAACGTAGCCTATGATGTAAATTTTGAGACTAGGTGGATTCAGCTGCTCTGTGGTGGCAGACTGAATGAATGGGACTCATATCCCAAATGTGGGAGGTTGACCCTCATCTTAAATATTGATGATGTCTCTAATTCTATCTCCTGACCAAAGTGACAATTTATCTGCCTCTCTCCTGTTAACTTTAATAGAATACATGCAATTGTGGCCAAATTTTGCTTTGTTAGCATCCCATCTTGGAAAGCCCGATGGATTCTTATCAGATCAACAATTATTGGGTATAGACAAGAGATGCCAGTCGGGGAGTGTGATAATTGAGAAGTTGGGGTAAGTTTTTTAAAACTGTCAGCTGACTTCGTTGGATCATAGGCTATTTTTTACTGCAAAATTTATTTTGCTGTGCTATAAATTAATTCACGTGTATCAGTGATGATCTTTGCTGTGGGACTGCTGACTTCGTATTTTAACGTAGTCAGGCGCTGAGTGTAAATTTCACTGACTGACTGAAAGTGCAGAGGAAATGAGTGGGTAATGAGAGCAGAGCAGCCAGTTCTTTAATTGAATTAAAAGCCGGGTGACACCAATGCAGACACCTGTCCAATTACAGACAGGCCAAGGTGTTTACCATTGCTGTACAAGCGATTTGAAGATGACAGAAATCTTTCCGCCCACAGATTAACATAATGAAGGAGAACAGATTACAGTGGATGCTGGCCAAACAGATAGGATGGCAGCTGAGAAAAAAGTAGTTTGCTGAAGTATGTAAATAAAATCTGTGCACTTTCTATTGCCTACCTATGCAGCACATCTGTTTCTTTGTTGAAAGAAAATAGGGCAAGAGTCCATGTGAAGGAAAAACATTGATTAGGAAACAAACAAATGATTTTTTAATTTGCTGCCTCTGCTGAATGAATTTTAAACATAAAACTCCTTTTGCAATAGGGCTTCTTTACTTGTTTGGGGGTTTTGTGGGTTTTATTTTTTTTTCTTTTTGCAAATTCTTGCTGCCTTTTACAAACTTGCCTATGCAATGTGAACTCTGTTCTGCTGCAGATGCTTTATATAAAACCTTTCTATTTTGTCAAAATTAAACAAAACAGCCCAATCCCAAACTTCTACAGATATGGGCATCTTTCTGGATATGTCCTCCTGGAGCTCTCAGTGCCTGAAGCAATTGGTGACCCTACCGAATGTCTTCTATCAGAAAATGCAAGGAGCATTAATTCACTGCTTTATAAGAAAAGAATGCTACAAGTGCTAAAAGTACAAATAAAACTAAATTGCTTCCTAAACCACAGCAGAGTGAGTAGAGAGGTGGCATATACACTGTACTATGCTCCTCTTGACTGAGAACCTGCAAATGTCACAGAGTATTTGGTTTCTGCTTCTGTTTATTTGCAGAAGGTAATTCCAATTGTGCCTTTTATAGTTTCCTGTGTTTAACCCTCTATGATCTGGAAATAAGTCTTATGCAAAAAAAGATATTTTTTTAACTAATGGAATTTCCGTGATGAAGAATTTAGTGTAGATTCCAGTACTTCCAATATTTTACAGGGATAGTAATGCCTAAAGGGGGCATACAGGAAAGCTGGTAAGGGATTTCTTGCAAAGGTGTGTAGTGAAAAGACAAGGGGTAATAGCTTTAAACTAAAAGAGGGCAGGTTTAGATTAGCTATTGGGAAGAAGTTCTTTACTGTGGGTTTGGTGAGGCAGTGGAACAGGTTGCCCAGAGAACTTGTGGATGCTCCATCCGTGGAAGTGTTCAAGGCCAGGTTGGATGGGGCTCGGAGAAACCTGGTTTAGTGGAAAGTGTCCCTGCCTGTGGAGGGGGGTTGGAACTAGATGATCTTTAAGGTCCCTTCCACCCCAAACCATTCTATGAAAACTTCGTTATTTCCTATTTTCGGGTTTTTGATGGCTCTTAAAAATATCTGCCTTCCATCACAGGAAGGCTACAGGGACATTTGCTTAGGTGGTGGCTGACACAGTGTTCTTTTGCTTTCCTGTCACATTTACTTTGGATAGTAAGATGTCAGTACAGCTTTCTGCTGTTAACTGGGGATTTGCAAAATCAAAGCTATAACCAGAGCAAGCAGATGCTGATCAGCTAGTTTTAGTTTAACATTGCTCTGAAGTATAAGTGATTACTTCTGAATATTTCTTCATGTGTATGAGTGGAACTGCACCTCAGATAATTCAAATAGAAAGATAATTACAGTGCCAACCTTTGAAGTTTTTTGGTTGATTGCAACAAAAAGCACAAACATTACTAATTCAGTGAAAGCTAGTCTCATATTTTCCATGTGAACACACCTTTTAGTAAACACAATATAAACCTTTACAGACTTTGATTGTTCTACTCAGAAAATAATGTATTTATTCTGTAACTGTTAACTTCCAACATCAAATTCTCCAGGCCCTTTTTATGATTATAAAGGGCTTATGTGGGGAAAAAACATTTTTTTTTTTAATGAAATGCAAAGTTATGTTGCATTCTGTGTAGTAACCCAATGACAAGTAGTAATAAGGTCTAATTTTGTCTACTTGTTCATGTACATGTAATGCTGGGAGTTCTTTGAGGTACTGGGGTTTTTTTAAGCTGCTTTCAAAATGCAGTGTTGGACAGTTTTGAAAGAACACATTTTGCTGAAATTTTATTTTTTTAATGAAAAACCACATTGATTTTTCTAGATAGCTGTGAGAGTCAAGGTGAGAACATGGTTTGAGATAAAACTTGAATTGGCCTTCTTTTAATTACTACTGCATTTATATTTCTTATTAATTTATTGTTGGACCTATTGTTGGACCTGTTTGAAATGAGAGCTGCTGATGTTTCTGAAAATGATGGTAAACCAATTTTTTCCCCTCGTAATTCTTCTGTATATTGATGTTCAAAATATTGTTTAAGTTTCTGAAGTGGTAAGCAGTGGTTTACTGTATTTGCTATGACAAGGAGCTGATTGATATGTGGGAATCTAGTAACTTTTCTTCACTAATATAAGCAGGACCTAAAATAGTAGAAGGTTACAGATCTTTTTTTCTTGTAAACGGTGTCATCTGAATTGTTACTGTAGTAGTATAGCAAATGTATGGCCTGAAGTAATGGAAGATAAGTGGAATGTTTCATACAAAAAAGATTTCAGTTTATGGATGAATGGGGGCAATGTTGGAGATGAAATATTGAAAAAAATTTGTTCTGGGAGACATTGAAAATTCCTTGGAAAAAAAAAAGAATAACTGAAAAAACTTTGTGAGACAGGGACTAAGAAAAGAACTACTTTATTATCATTGTTACATTAAAATATACACCTCAGTTTTGAAGCAGTATCTGTTACAGTGAGCATAATTAAAGAAACTTAGCTGCATCTTAATATTTAAAATGGAATAACATACCATATACTCTTAATTTATTTTGCAAAATTTAAGTCATGGATGATAGGAATGAAACCTTGAAATAATTTTCCTTTTCCACCTGTGACAGTGGAAGCCTGTAACAGAAGACTTTTTGTTACTTCTGTCTGTATGCTGTAATCAGTCTGTACACTGTACATGCACAACACCTTGCTTTCTTGTGTTGCAGGCATATTGACAGGCTTGGATCCCTTCACAAACTATGCTGTAACCCTAACTGCTTGCACTTTGGCTGGCTGTACTGAGAGCTTGCATGCATTGAACATCTCCACTCCACAAGAAGGTAAAGTAATTTCAAAGGTCTTGACTTCCACATTTCAGTCATGAATAATAAAACAGGAGAAGAGCTAAACGCTGCAAAGCCATTTGCTGGAAAACCCCAACCTAATTTGATGACAAAGTGCATTGCCAGACCGTAATTGCTCCATTTTTTGGGGGGGTGCGAAAATGAATCAAACTCCATACCCTTTAATGACATGCATCTTTAATAGCTGTAATGCAGATTAATGGGCTTTTTAATTGCTGTTACATTGTTCATGCAAGAGCCTTGTCATTAATATGAAGCATCTGAAAGATTAATGAAAGCTTCCTCATTTTACTATGGCTCAGAAGTAAATCTAGAGACAGTCTGACTAAAAAGAATTGATTGTATGGCACAGTATGAAATTGAGAATCAAATGGTTGATTTCCATGGTTTCTTTTAACCGCTAAACACCATCAATAGGCAACAATTATTTCAGTGTGATGAAACCACCAAATGCCGATTGAGTTATTTATTAATTGCTGTTCAACTTTTCCCGTTTTTTTTTCTAAACACTTTCACAGGTTGTTGTGCTCAAACTAAAAGGTTATGAGTACAAATTAATACTTCCTATGCTTACATTAAGAACAAGCCAGGAAGAAAGAAAAAATACATTTATTTCTGACTTTAGAGACTAGGCTGATAAGTAATACACATCAATTACAGATGCTCTGAAAATATCAGTGACATATCTAAGTTCATTCTCAATTAAACATGAAGTCCACATCTCCTGTTTCTATCCCAAAGCCGTGTTAATCCAGTTAAAATAATCAGTTACTCCAAATCTACACCAGTAGAATAATGAAGACTTTGACATGTATTTATTAGACAGTAGTTAATCTTCCATGATGCAGAGTAGTTTTCAAAATTCCCTCCCTCCCACAGTTCTTTGTTTTATCTTCTCATGTAAACTAGGTAATAATACAGTACCAGTAAAGCAAATAAAATTTTGGCATGAAGTCATGTGAATTATAACCATAATAATTAAAAGAATGCTGGCGTGTTGAATTGCTGCCAAAGCAGGTAGCCATGCAAGGTATTGTCTTGACGAGGGCAATACTGAAGATTGCAGTCTAACATTGCTAGAACAGAGTTTTGTTGTGACCATGTTAACAACTGCCAGCAGCACCAATCAAATCAGAGTCCAATTATTCCCTCTTGGATGTTCAAAATAAACTGAGACTGTCTGGTGGCATTCTCCATGAAAAGGTGCAGCCTCTGACAACCAAATAGTTATTGGACCCTGTGATGTAAACATGAAATACAGTATTTACATATTTCTTTCTGCTGTGACATGTAATTAAAAATAAATTGTTTATGTCTTATTTTATCTGCTTAGTGAGTAAAGCAGGAATCCTTTGCGTGTCCTATTGGAAAGGTTTAGGCAAGAGTAGATTTTTTCTTTTTTTTTTTCCCCTGCCCCCCCCCCCCCAA
>NW_016690218.1:5686353-5694139 GCF_001604755.1 Lepidothrix coronata
CCATGGGGAACATGTGTTTTATCTCTCAGAAGAATTGAACAAAAAGTCAATGTGTGGAATTTCTATTTTTGGATGCTCTTGTTGCATGCTCTTAGTAACAATAAATTGGCGATACAGAAGACAGACACCATATCACATCCTCCAGCTATCCCTGTTTCCCTGTTGAAACATTCATTACTTTATATTGTTTTCACATTGCCAGCCACTGCTAGTTATTGTTTTAAATTGCTAGCACAGAGCTTGTAAATTACAAGATATTTCTCCCAGACTAAGGCCGAAGCTCTGCTCTCCTTGCGATATTCAGTGGGGTTCCTTGTGCTTCTAATATAACTCATTGGAACAGTGAAAGAACTCGACTTCTAAATTATTATGCATTGCCAACCTCCAGTATATTATATGTATAAAATCTACATTAAACAAACATTACTAAGTGTATTGAATTATGAAAAGTTTGAAATAAGGGGTAGTGCCTAAGAACACATTGCCTGCATCTGTGATTGGAATGATCCCTTTGTAATTAGGAATAAAAAGCATGAAGGAAGAGAAAATAATTTGTATTAAAAAAAGGACTGCACTAAAATCATGTACCCCTCACCTTGCTCAGCGTTATCAAGCTGGAAAGGTAAAATTATAGAAGCATTATTATTCTCCTAAACCCAAGGAGTATATCATCATCTTTCATAGAAGTTTCTGTTTGGCTCACATAAAACAGAGGGCTTCTCAAAATGCTGGTATGTTGCAGACATAAAATCTCTTCTGAAATTTCAGCATTACCAAAAACCATTCTGGTAGTAGCTTCTCACCTAAATTCTTTATTATCCGTGGAAAGACAATATAATATAACGTTATACTTTTTTTTCACCAGCCCCTGAAGATGTGCAATCACCTACAGCAATATCCTTTCCCACTTTCCTGCTGATGACTTGGAATCCACCCAAAACACCAAATGGTATTATTACACAGTATACTTTATATATGAATGGAATACCAGTT
This sequence comes from Lepidothrix coronata, assembly GCF_001604755.1. Lineage (NCBI taxonomy): Eukaryota > Metazoa > Chordata > Aves > Passeriformes > Pipridae > Lepidothrix > Lepidothrix coronata. Next base: position 5,687,347 of record NW_016690218.1, read on the forward strand.
TACTCTGGAAATGGAACTAAATATGTTGTAAAAGGTGAGTTTTCTGCTAGGTTGCATGTATAACGTGTATCTCATAGTTGCTATGAATAATTGTATGATTAACCTCTTCTTATTTCAGAGGAAAAGAAATATAATTCTAAAATTGACTGGATGCACTTTAAACCCTGATGGGTTTATTTTTTTAAAGAATCTTTCATAGAACTCTTTGTTGGGACTCACAGAAATTAACACCACCATGGATGGTATAGCTAAACCTTGTGCTGTATTGCCCTCTTTCAAAGGATCCGAGTCATATTTTTAATGATTTTATAACATTTTGATCTCATACCATCTAGCTCTCTAAGCAAGTAAACTGCAAGCTGTTGAAGACAAGATATTATGTACAGGTTTAGTAGTTTTTCTTCCCGTCTTTCTTAGAATTCTTAATTAGAGAGACACTGCATTGCTTACCTGAATAGTCCATGTTTGATTAATTTATTGAATGTATAAACTAATTATCTGTTTTCTTCTGATATTAGTTATGCTGTGTGCCAGTAGCCAGGTTATATCAGTACTCTTAAACTATTGCATAGAAGCTAAATGTCTGTTGTTTGGCAGTACAGTGAAGCGTGGTAATCTGTCTTCCTATTTTAATGTAATTGGTGTAGTTTAATGAAGTATCCAAATTATTTGTTCAGACATTATCCAAACAACAAACAAAATTAATAAAAACCTCAAGATATGGAGCTAGAAGTAGCATACTACAGCATAAGCACTATTCTGGACCCATCAGAATTGTATATGTTAATAGGTACAAGTAAAAATAAAGCATTTAATATTGGACAACTCAGGGGGGAAAGGGTACCAAGACCCTACTTTCTTTGTAATGTAAGGCCTTAAAATTCAAGACCATTTCTGCATCTTGAGTTAGTATAAAACATATTTAAAAATTCATATAGTTCAAATTTCTTTGCTTTGCACAGGCCATAAGCTACTGGTGTGGTGGGTCAGTTTTGACACTGAAAAATGAATCCAGTTAGAGAACCTCCTGAAGGCTGTTGATGATCGCTATAATAAATAGTGCACACTTTAAGTCAAACTTTTTCATTCTGTGTTCAAAGGTAATGGATTTTTCGTAACCATAGTAACCTTAGTGTATTTCTGGATAAATACGTGAGGTATATACATTCTGGTTTTATTTTTGAATATAAACTACCACATTATGTATTACTAATAATATGAAAAATAGGATATAGGTTAGCATAATGACAGCTCAAACAAGTGTGCATTTTTCTTCTGCAAAAAAATAAATATTTATCAAAAGTGCAGGTTCAATTAATTTCTCCCCCATCTCCCCAGTTTTCTGGTATTCTCACAGTGCCATTTATCTTTTTTTTTGCAAGATTTCTATGAATCCCTCATTGCAATATCATAGCACCATTCTTAAAAATTTTGAAGTGAAAGTAGTTATGCTTCCGATCTTATTAAAATCATTACTGAAAGCTCATCACAGGTGGTTTTACCAATGTGTTCATCTGCAACATAGTTGTAAATGGGCAAGCAATGTAAAATATTTGAGGAAGTGTTCACCATAATGTATTTTGGTTGGTTGGTTTTAGATTCATGTCTGATTGTAGTCTGAATTATAGCCAAAATTATATTTATTGATAGAAATTATGGTCAAGTAACTTTTCGAATTCTTTGAAAATATAGAAAAGCATAAGTTAAAAAGGGTTAGGACTTGATTCCTCATGTTCTACTTCTAAATCTTGAGTGATGTATCAGAATACATTCAGCTGAAGTAGTTGAAGGAAGTCTCATCTGGTTTGTAAGCTTTCTAGAGAAGCTATTTTCCTTCAATTTAAAAATCATTTATTTATTTATATTTTTTCTAGAATTTTTTATATTTTTATATTGAGCATTTCATGACTTTGATTTCAATTAATTTTTAGGCAGACATGGATATAAGGAGAAGAGAAAATCTTACATATTCAAGAGAGAAGGCAGGTGAATCAGATTGTGTTACTGTATGCAGTACAACACAGGAGGCACTCTTGCCCATCATTGTGAACATGGTGTGGAGATCAGTCTGTTTGCTTTGGAACCATTTTATTTAGCTGCTGGTTTCTCACTCTGCCTGAGGGAGAAGTGGCAATGTGAGCCAGCAGGCTGGGATTTGGGTCACTAGAAATCCCAGTCCTTTTGAATCAGGTTTATTCAATATCTTGCTTAGATCTGTATATATCTTTAATTTTACTTGATTGTTGCTTCCTTTCAGAGCCCAATATTTTCTATTTTTTAGGCTAGATTTAAAAGAGGTATAACATAATATTTTCTCTCCCCCCCCCTTAGAGTTTTATGGTGAAAAGTTGTAGCTTTTGGCTTTCGAGTGTTATACAGGTCTTGGTCTTTTTCATATAATTATCCTTTTCTTTTCAGCACTTATACTAGTGTTGTTGTTGCCTCAACATAATATGTTACTGACCCTAAACAGAGAAACAAAGTTCATTGTCTCTGACATCTGTTTCCTATTTATTAACCAAAATTATTTTCCTAATTTACTGACTATATGACTTAGTTCCTGACCAGTAGTTTATACCAGAAAGTCATAGATTCTCTCTGTGTTTTCGAAGTACTGTATCTGTTGAAATGTGATGGGTTTTTAAACTTTTCTTTTTAAGAAGACAGCTAAAAATTTGTACTTTGCTGACTTTCATTTCAGACCATGGAAAGTGCAATCAGTTTAGGTCCGTACTAATTAATCCATAACTTGAGGAGGGATATGTTTTCTCAATACCATAGTTGCACATATATTGTTAGCTTAATTTCTGATCTTGACAGTTGTTGAGGGCTTGAAATACTCATTGATTTTCATGGAAGTTCGAGGGTTTGTTTCCTCTAGGGGCTGAGCTGTAATTAAAAAGGAAACCCTTTAAAAGCACATATGGCAAATGTACACTTTACCACATTGAAAAGGGAGACCCATTAGGCATCCATCATCCATTAGTGCCTTTAAATATTTTCTCCATATTAAGAAATTCGGTTTCTGTGTTGTGAGTAACAAAGCACTGAAATGAAGCCAGCCCCTCTACCACAACACCTGTGTTAACTGTCTGTCTCTGATTTTTCTGCTTCTCACCTTTGTGCATTTGCTTTATGTGGTGTATGTTCTACTTCCTCATGCAATCTGGATTGTATTTCACATCCTATGTTCCACTGAAAGCCTAATATCTCCAAGGGACAAGCAAAGAGGAAATAGTCCGGGATCCCTGGTGAAACTTAAGCTGTGTGAATCCATGCCCCTGTATTCATGCTTTCATTTCCTCTGTGTGTGAGTGCAGAAGATTCTGTAAGCAAAACCAACATCTACAGCTCAGGAGAGTAGTTGCAATAGTGTTCTGCTCCCTAAACTTGTATACCTTGCTGTTTTGTAGATGACTAGCAGCTGTGAGGAGATGGAGGAGCTTGTACAGTTATCTTAAGAGCTCTGAGCTTAAACATAATGATCTTAAAAAGGCTTTTGATTTTAGGAAAATTTAAGTTGATTTTTCCTGTGGAGAGGAAAATATTCTTCTCATTCAACCAAATGCTCACAGATAAAGCTGAACCTTCTACTTTGAAATGTGGAGGTTTCTTCATGTAATTATTTAAACAATATTTTTAATTTTATGCAAGGTATTCCTTCTTTTTTTTTTTTTTTAAATTAGTCTCAAAAATTTCTTACCTGCCTTAGACAGAAGAGCCAATGGAGTGGGTTTTATCCTAAGAAGGATTCAACTACAGTGGCCTGAGCTGATGGTGCCGATACCAGCAGCAGAAAAGTGGTCTAATAAATGCAGAATGTTATGGCATAAGCAGAGACAGTGATGCTTAGATGTGACCCAAGTGCCAAGTTTTATTTTGGTGGAAACCTTATTTTTTGTTGTGAAGAAACTTCAGAAAAAAAGATTAGAACAAAATATTCCCCTCTTCTTAAATGCTGAGGATTTGATGGGCTAAGAAAAGCTATTAATTGCTTAACATGTTTACAAAGGGAAATGACTTGACAGACACTTCAGAAAACAAAAAAAACCAAGAAGTGTGAATCTATCCTTGCACTGAGCTTGGCATTAAGGATGTATGTCTGCATTTGCTGCAGCAGTTGGTACTTGACAATGTGAACAAATTGTGTTCATATAATTTTCCTAGCAGAATCTAATGGTTCTCATCATGAATCTTTAAAAGGAAGATGTTCTTATTAAGACTCAGCTATATGAAACTTATTTTTCTCTGCCAACCTGAAAGAAGTGTTTCCAGTTTTTCAGGAAAGAGATCCTGTCGACTATATTACAAGGACAGATCCTCAACCGAGTTAAACAAGAATAGAGTTATCCTAAATTACATGCACAAGAGTTTATAAAAAAATGTGACAGAGTACTTTGTACCAGGTTTCTGGAAAAAATATTAAGGAGAGCCTTGGTAAATGTGAGAAAGAGCTGTCTTCACAAGTTTTTTCTGAGAGCATGAACTAACCTTTGGCTTATTCAAATTGTTATTTGACCTGGGTGTGGAAAGGCTGATCCTACAAAACCAGGTTAGAATGGGAGCCTTGTTTTTGTGTGAGGAAGAGACAGATGTTTGACATCTGTTCAATCAGGGCTTAACATATCTGAACTTAAAAAAATAGGAGAATCCCAATTTATTACCTGTATTTTTTTATGATGCTCTAACCCAGGAGTGATTATAGTACACACTATGGACAGCCATGTGCAATTACTACATTTTAGTACATTACTGAAAAATTTACATTACTACAATTACTGAAAAATTAGCAGTTTTTTGTCCTTTTTATCCCTATGAATACTACTGCTTATTTTAAATGATAGATCATGGCAATAAAAGCAAAATCCATCATAATATCAATATTGTACTAATTGCCAAGTGAAACAATTTGAGCAAGAAAATACACCAAATTATATATAGAAGATAATTTCAATAAGATGTATCACTGCTAGAAGCTGAACCACTGAGAAGAAAATCCTTATTATGTTAGGTTTAAGATGTAGTTCTTATGGTTACTTTTCATACAGTTTTCAGCTATAGCAATGTTTAAAACCAACAATTTCCATCCTTAAGGATTTGCATTCCTTTGTTTTAGGTCCAGCTCAAAGATGACAGGCAGCTTTTGCCTTAAAGGACAAACAATAGAAAAATTCTGTAGTCCTCTGGTATTAGTTTATTTCCTATCTTCCAGATTGCAGTGAAATACATATAAATAACAAATGTACCCAGTATGTTCTTTCACTAGACTGTTTTGGAAAGAGTTGTTTGCTATTCACTAAAATGTTAGTGCTAGATCTGTGTATATTATAACCTTGAATGTCACAATTGCTCATTTTTTTGTGAAGCAGAGACTTCTTTAGCACCATGATGAACAATAAACACTAGTCTTCACCTTTTCCCAGAGAGGTTACTGGAATCTGTCTGAAATTTCTTGCGTGTGACCCAATAAGACATGCCCCAGTGTCTCACTTTTTTTAGGGACTTGCAGTACTGTGCAACAGTGCCCCTTATATCTGGTTTAGCAACATCTCCAGCTGATAAGTCATACAGAAGGTACTATGTTTTCTAGGATGTCATATGAAGAATGCCTGCTGCTTCAGGCTTTATTCTGACCTGAATGTGTATTTAAGTGAACATCTATTGGTGCACCTGGCACTAGAGGGCAGGGTACACTAGTCTTTTAGAGGAGGGAGAAGCTGCCCTCCTCTAAAAGTTCTAGGCATGTAAGAAAGCACATTTGATACACCTGAGTTGGCAACACTGACATTGCCTGTGACTGGTACTATCATAATTAATTCCGAAGACCCAGAATGCAGATTCAGCAGGCACAAAACCAAAGGGCAAATGGACTGTCTGAGCCTGGTGTTCCTGTATTTCAGCTTCAGACAGAAAGATCTGGTGCACTCATTGGGCTTAATAATACAGATCTAGGGAATTTAGAAGGGAGGGGGCCAGTGTAAGGGTAAAAGCATTATGTTTATTTGTAGCAGCTCTGTTGTATCATTTTCTATTGCAGTGCATTAGTGCAGTGTTAAATAAAATCTGCTTATTTAAAATCCTTTTAAATAGTGTTTAAATATTTCCTGCTGATACAATCTGCTAAAGTAGTTATCCTTGCTGCAGATTTCAGTTAACCTTGTCGCAGATATTAAGCCTGAAGCTACACAGACTTTTAGGGACCTTGATTATAGAGCAAAACCTAATGGTGTCATTATAAAACCACAGCTGGACAAGCTTCTGGAGTCCTTGTCCTTTGATCAGATTTGGGTAACACAGCAAGCCAGGAGAGAACTCACGCTAACCCTGCTGGAATTGCTGAGCTCTCAGGTTGCTTGAGTACCACTTTCTAAAAATTAAAATGCAACACATGTTATAAAGTGAGAGCAATTGGTACCTTCCAATCTTTCGTATGTACCAAAGAGAACTGGAGCAAAATAGCTTCTCCAGAGCTAATAGCTGTAGAACAGAGAGAAAGTTTTTTTTTTTTTTGTCTCCTTTCCCTTCTCGCATATAAGAATTATTTTGACTGTGGGCTCTGTTTTTTTAAACAACAAGAAGAAAAACATTGATTTCCAGGCTTGTCTGAATTCTGTGACAAGAAACAAAACCACTAAAATCACTAAAAAAATGTAAAACACCCAGATTATTTTGTCCTGTGATATTACTCCAAAACTATTTGTCAGAATTAGACGTATGTAGGCTTTTTGTCCTATATTTTCTCCTTTACAGTTATGTAGAGTGGTTAGGAGACTTAAAGATTCTGAGATTTCTT
>NW_016690218.1:5694149-5721649 GCF_001604755.1 Lepidothrix coronata
GACAGTGGTCTACTGAGGAAGACAGATTTACATCAACAGTTCATTGAGTTCAATTTTTAAAATGGGAATTTACAATTTTACAGCCTTACAGCCTTTTTTTAATCAACCAGCAGAGCTTACTGTCCATGCATTATTGTCTTGCAGGTGGTCTCCACTGGTATGTGGATTTGTAGGTCTTCTCCAAGTCATCCACTCTGCAGTTAGATAGCAGCTAAGTCTTATTTTGCCACTTTCTGAGATCAGTTTGTTGTAATGTTGCCTGTGCGAACCTTTCTTGGGCAAACTGGCTGAATCTTGTCTACCTTGCTGTTGCATCTTTTGAAGTGCGTAACCTGTTTTATCTGCATTTTGTCTTTCATCAGCGAGAACTTCATATAAAATGATATAGTTTCTCTTTGTGAGCTGTTGTGTCATGGTGACCACTGTTTGTTACTAAACACTGAGAGATCTCCTAAGATTTCTAAGAACTAGGATATGCTTTCTTGGCCATGTTGAGCTGAAATACTTTTTGTGGGATCTTATTTTCAGCAGTATGCCTGCTAACGGTGGTTTGCCTGAAGCTAGTAAGGCAAAATGGTGGGTTCTGTTCTGGTTTTAATTTTGCTGATAAAACAGACAAGATTTCATTCAGTCACACCTTTGTTAACATCAGAAACTGTGCGAGGTTTTATGTTCAAATTATAAGCAATATATTTATGGATCAAGAAAAGCATCTTCACTTTTCTGAAGGATTTTTTTTTGCCAGGATCATTTTGAGATACTTGATAAATGATTTATGCTTACTTTCAGGTTATGCTGGACTCAGGCAGATAGAGATATGACACCTCTTGCACAGATGGACTAGAGCTAAACCTGCTGCTTGAGTTTGAATCTCTTGGTATCCTGAAGACATACCTCACATAGCTCTTAGTAGGCTTTGATAGAGTGGGGCTGCCTTCTTGATATTGCCATCTGCATAATGAAGCTTCTCTCTGAGTTTTTCCTTATGCCCTGGAAAACACACTCATATTTCTGCTTACTAATTTAGATCTCCCAAACTGCTAAACACTTAATGTATATTTAATTTAAAAGAGATATTTTATTCCGTGCTGCTATAACAAATAGTGTTGGTTTATCAACTGTGATAATGTTTTGACAGAGCAGTACACGAATTTTTCTTTGGCTAATGCTAGACACAGACCCTCCTTTCTATAACCTATATGTCTGAACATTCCTTTAACAGTCATGGAATATTGATAAATGGTGACGGTGTAACCCCACAGTAGCACCACAGCAGTACTTCTAGAGGGTTCCCAACCAAGGCTTCTCCTTTCCCTTGGTTTATTAAAAATGTGGCCATGGGGGTGTTCAGTCATTACTGACATATGTTCAGCATTTTATTTATTCAAAAAAACAAAGCTGTATCGAGACAAATTTATGGAAAGTGGAACCTTTTAATTTTGCATGTGTTTCAGACTTATAATTTCAATAAATCTGAGAAACTTCCTTACAACTTGTGTTTCTAAAATACTTCACCAAGTAACGTTAAGTCCAGACTTTCCTTAGTATTATTCATCTTTCACAAGTCTTATGTGTGAACAATACAAGACTGAGTGTTACAAGGTCATAAAATAGTTGGATATAAGTTTGATTTTAAAAATATTTGATGGTTTGTATGACTGGAGGAGTATTCCTGTATTTTCAAAATCTGTTTCCCTATCCCCCTAAGTTATGTGGAAGCATAGATCTTGTCCCAGACAGCATGAAAGGCATTCTAGGATACTTCCTTTCCTGTTGAATCACTGCCAGAAATCTAACCTAGGTTTCTACACTGTTTACGTAAAGCTTAATAGACTTTTAGTCAGTACTAAACTCCATCATGCTTTTCACTAGTCGTCCGTGAAATATTGTCTTTTTATGACAATCTGTTTCTGATTGAAACATTTTTCACAAATTGTTGTTGGGCTTTGAAAGGTGATGGAGTTTTATAATTTTTCTTCCTTTGTTTTCTGTAGTTTTTATTTTATAAATACAGAGATACATCAAAGTGATGTGTTACCAGGAAATTAACCAGTACACGGGAAAAATATTTAAGTGAACATAAAGCTAATCAGGTAAGAAGAACATGAGATTAGCGTGCTTTAAATAAGGCTTAGATTTATGGTCTTAAGGTGAATGCAAAGGTGGATGATAAACATTGGTATTGTTTCTGTAGATGGCTACTTTGGACATACCATGTTCCTTGATTACCCAGGTACATTTGAGTCACATTTACAGTCTGCATATCTCAATTTTTATTTTTTTTTTTGAATGTCTGGTTATCTTTAGGGCTACATAAAGTTGTTCAAAGGTGACAAGAGAATCTGGCTTATTAAGAGATTCTGGGTCCTCATTGCTTACCTATCCAGGAGCATTGGCTAAACTAGATGAGTTCATACAAAGGATGCATAAGTGAATTTTTCAGTCTATTCTAGGAGAAATGTTGAGAATTAAGGAAATTATCAATAATGAAAAGAACTAATGTTGATAAAGTATGTCAATAACATCCTTTTGAAAACTGAACTTTAACATTGGAGCTATTTATCACTTCATTTTAACAATTTCATTGCTATTTGTTTTCTGATAAAGGAACAAAAATTTAATTCGATTGGCAAGAATTTTTAAATGTTCTCATGAGCTGGCTTCCTAGCCTTTTCAACAGCTCAAGGGTAAGTTAGATTAAAAGTATTACTTACATTTCAACTAATTTGTTTTGATTTTTTTTTATTTATTAAATCTTGGGATTTAATACCATTGTTGCAATGTCATATAACAGTTTTTAAGCTGTTAAATTGTAGTAGGAATTAAAATACATGCACAGTTTAAGTCTTCCTTGTAAGTTTGCAGGCAGAGAAAAAGTACATAGAAAGTTTGTCAAGGAAGACTCAAAATCAAATGAGATACACTGAAGAAATAAAAAGATTAAATAAATAAGTAAATGATACCATAAAAAAGAGGTACAAGTCTTAGTTTAACTATGAAAAGAAGTTGTGTGGCAAAGATTGAGGCAAAATAAATAAATGTTAGTTAGAACTAGAAAATAATTTAAAATATTTGCATGCAGGACAAAGGAAAATCCAGGTAGAAAAATAGACTAAGTTCAAAACAATTGAGAAAAATTAGAACGTAACTTCTTCACCAAAGAGCTTGTCCCTAGTGGTGCTTCTTTGGGATGTATATGAATCAACATTGTAGTTCCTCAGCCTGAGAACCAAAAAATATTAAAGCAGCTAGACTTAAATTATCACCAGGCAACAGAGTTCTTCTTAGAGGTAGAACTGCTGTGGAGGAAAGCCACAGGTTCAGCAAAATCTGTGACCTTTGTGTGCTATCATAAAAATTCTGGTCACAACAGGTATTTAGAGGCTTCAGCAGAGAAGCTGAAGATGTGAATGGACACAGAGATTAGTGTATTTCCCCAGGAGGTCCAGCTAGAGGAGCAATATATCATGTTAACTGTGAATCATGGAATCAGAGAATTATAAAATGGTTGGAAGGGACCTTAAAGATCATCTGGTTCCAAACCCACTGCCCTGGACAGGGACACCTTCTACTAGACCAGGTTTCTCAAAGCCCCATCCAACCTGTCCTTGAACACTTCCAAGGATGAGCATCCACAAGTTCTCTGAGCAGTCTGTTCCAGTGCCTCACCACCCTCATAGTAAAGAATTTTTTCCTAATATCTGATCTAAACCTCCTCTCCTTCAGTTTGCAGCCATTCCCCCTTGTCCCGTCATTACATGCTCTTGTAAAAAGTCCCTCTCCATCTTTCTTGTAGTTTCCCTTCAGGTACTGGAAGGCCACAATTAGGTCACCCTGAAGTCTTCTCTTTTCCAGGCTGGACAATCCCAGTTCTCTTAGCCTCTCCTTGGAGGAGAGGTGCTCCATCCCTCTAATCAACTTGGTAGCCCTCCCTTGGACTCACTCCAATCTGTCTATGTTCTTCCCGTGCTGAGAAGTTACAGTTGCAAGTCCTGTGTTCTCTTAGTATCACAAGAAAATTCATAAAGATGACACCAATAATGTGCCATAAAGCAGACTCATACCTAGCAATGACTACTAATATAGTGTCTGTTGCTTTTCTGCAAGAAAGAAGTAGTGATTATAAAACCTGAACAGTGTAGCTGGAAAAAAAAAATAAAATAAAAATTTTTGAATCAGTGGGACTGAACAATATGCTATGTTCTACATAGACAAGACTGAGGGGGAAGAGGGTTGGGGTGAAATACGAAAGCCTCTTAAGGGTTTGCCACTTGTGAATTATGCATCTCACTCGCACTAGTAGGCGTAAATGCATAATTCTAATCTGTTCTTATTACTTATTTATAGCACACAGTAGAACGTAAATTCTATGCCTCCTTTGTAGAGACTTACCATGCTAGTTAAGGTATGCAGATATTTCAGAGAGCCTACATAGACAACTTTCTTGGCATAGCATTCTGTTGCCAATTAAAGGGCATAAGCTTCAAACAATAAATTTAGCCGGCTCTCCCCTTACCATTTACAGGAGGAATATGGACATGATGTAAGAAATAAGGTATAGGATCAACAGATAATAAGAAGAGCATTCATCTTGAAATAAACTACTCTGCATTATTATTATTTATGATAGTTACTAGTATTAATAAACTAAACGTTGGATAGAGGAAAAGCCTGCAACAACCACTGAATTTATGAGACTGGGGACAGATGCATGCTCTTTCTGTTATATCGCTGGCACTGATCGATTTGTATTTTTCCCTGGTGATGGTTTATGCCATTATAACTGTTTGGTGGCTCCTTACTATTGACTTATGGTTACAAAGCACTTCAAAAACGAGAACAAGCCTCTGGACATTATATCCTAATCTGCACATCCTATAGATACACCGTAATACAGAGCAGCTGACTGCACCACCTGTGATCTGTGTACCCACAAACGTGATTTATTCTGGTAATCCCAGTTTAATGCATCACATCAGATTGTGGCAGTTATGTTATCTGATGACATTACTGACACTACATGACATAACTGAGTAGTGCAACATGTCAAGTTGAAAAAAAACTTTGGGCTTTTCGTTCTTTTGGTTTTGTTTTTGAATGCATGTGGTTTTGAAAATAAAGTGAGAAAACTTAAAAAACCCAAACAAACAAACCAACCCCCCCCCCCAAAAAAAAAAACCACACAACGAAAGAGACCACAAAAATGGGGGATGGAATCCAAATAATTTTCCCCAATCACACATTGACCATATTAATGACTCTGCAGCTGGGGCTGATTGTTCTGGTAAGGAGAGAGGAGAGCAGGTAGAAGTACAGTATATTTTACTATGCTGCTAATTCCATGGTCAGCTGAAAACTAGCTCAGCTTTTGTAGTCTTGCAACAGATTTAACTTGCTGTAAATTGTTTTGTTTAGGATCAGTGCTCAGAAGCTCAGTCCTCCCACTATCCTCGTTCCAGCACTACAGTAATGTTTTGGCAAAACCCTTTATCCTCTGACTATAATTCAGATATACAGAGCTGTTCTGGTCCTGGGAAGGTGATAGTATCTCTTCTACAGAAACTATTAAATCACATGATGCCTTGCTTAGATGGTGAGAGTTGTTCTCTAATCATCCTGCATGCCTGGTACTATACAAAATGATGGAACAAGTTACCCACAATGAATGTAAAATGCAGATATTGCTAAATAAACCTCATAACCTATAAATCACTAATTTAATCAACCTGTAGTTGATGGCATTTCAAAGAGCTTTTGTCATAGTTTTCTTGTTTAGGTTCCAATTTCTAGTCTGATTGTGGTGTATCTAGCTTCTGCTTGTTTGATGGTTTCTTTTTTGTTGAATATTTTGTTCATTAAAACAATTGTTTTGGGGTTAAAATGGTATTTTGTGATTTAGTATGCATATTGAATTCTAATAAGAAAAATCTAGTAGTAACATTGTTTTATTTTTGTCAAAGAAAATATTTCTTTTTGAAATTAATTTCATTAATCTCATCCCTCTTTTTCTTTACTTGATGGGAAAATTTAAAAAATAAAATACAGTGTTGAAGAGTTCTACATTGTCTCAGATACAAAGAGAGAAGTATAGAAATGTTGCAGGACTGTTCTACAGATTTGCAAATTACAGTGATGCTTATAAAAATAGTTTTAAAAACATGATGTTGATACTTAATGTCTCTCCCCTCAAATTTGATTTATGAAGATATGCCTGAATTTTCTTGTCAGCAGCAGTAGATGTTCCATGATTTTGGGTGGGGTGATTTTCTCTGAAAATTCCACTTTCTAAATTATTGCATGTCCTTTTTCCCACCCCCACTGCATTATTGAAAGGGAATTCCTGGGAACAGAGCATCCTAATTGCTTTTCTATGTAGCACTTACTATCTTATACCCCTGTATGATGTGTCATCTTCTTTGTTTCCTTTTCTCAGGTTGTTTTTGCAGCCTCTCTTCCTAAGAGAGTGTTTGTAAGCCTGTGCTATCTCACTGCTATTTTTCAGACAGACTTTATTTCTGCACTCTGTAATATATGCTATTCCAGATGAGACCACACTGTTGATTTATATAAAATGGATAGTAATAGTTGCTGTATTACTTACCATACGTTTGTATATAACTTCATATCTTACTGGCTTCTCTTGCCATAGCTTCACATTCATATGTGTTCTTCAGTGGGTTGTAAAAGTGGCAGTCTGGCACCTCTTGAGGCCTGATACAATTACTTCAGCACCAAATGTTAGGTAGATCTGAATTTTGTTTCTCCCACTGCTGCAAGATTGGAATTACTTGGGATGTACTTCTGCTGGTGAGCCAAAGGGTCTTTGGTCATACTAATGTGAATCCAGAGTAGTTCCAGTTTTATAGAAGCAGGTATCTGAGATTCAAATTTGCAATGTATTTACCTGGTGCAAATATATTTTCCAGTTGTGAATATAAAGCTGAAGTAATACAGAGGTAAAATGTTTAAAACACTTTTTTTTTTCCTTTTTCACTTTTTGGGCTAAACACTAAGACATCATGGTTCTTATGATGTATACTAACAACTCCTATCTATTGAAGCTGATAGAAATAGAGTGACTGGATTTGAAGCATTCATGAATGGAAATTTTCATTTAACTCTTAGAATAGGGCTGCTTCATTCCATATGATGTGTAAAGCAATGAGAAAGAGAAAAGTAAAACTAAGATAGTGATACTGTCCACAATTACTTCTCTTTGTGTGCCTGGTAAAAATTAATGTGCTCTGTCCTCTTTCTGATTTCTCTCCCTCCGACCTTCAAACTCACTTTATTTATCCAACTGTTATAATTGAAGTAAACTAGGGAGACAGTGAGTGGTTTTAATTCTAGTAAGCAAAGATATAACTTGGAAATTCATTAGGCTCATTTGATGATGAATGTTTGCACTGACTGACTGGCTTTTTGTTGTTTTGGCAGCAAAAGAAACATTTGAAAAAACCTCTGGTTGGTGAGAGTTGTTCTCTCACCATTTGTATTTTTCTAATAGTGACTAATGATGATGAGTCATGTGTTGGGGCATAATGGTAAGGAGGTTTCCAAGGAGCACTGTAATTCTTCTGTGGTCAGTGACATGATGTGTATATTTAGAGCCACACAAGGAATCAGGTAGATTAGTTGGTGGTAAAGTGTTAAGAGAAGTGTAAATGCTCTTCTCTGATGTTTTGGTTCTTCTTTTTTTTAATCATGTGATGTGGAGCACTCCACATGGTTTGAGTTTTCTTCAACTGAGCATCTTTAGGATTTCAAGATGGTGTATCCTAACTGGAGAGTAAAAACAGTGTGAAAATGTACCCACAGCAGCTATCCCAGGGATGTGGCTTTAAAATAAAAGACTTAAATTCCAACTTTTGTAATGGGGTAGGAATAATAGTCATGTTTAAATAAAAAGATGTGTATCTATCTAAGTTAAGATTAGAAATAAAATAGTTTTACTAAAATAAAAAGGGATAATGAAACACATTTATCAGGAATGGATGCTGATGTGGCCTTGTGAATTGACCAGGATGAAACCTAACTTTTGAGGCATGAGTTTGGGCTCAAAGAAGTACAAGAGTTTGGACCAATAAATAGCAGAAAGTTTTTCCATGCAACAGTTGAGAGTGTAAGAGAGCATAACCAGGAGACACTGTTATTAAATGTGGAAACAAACTTTATAATCTTTGCTGTTAAAACATAATTATATTCAAAAGCCTTAATGTACTCAGGAACTGCCCCTTTGCCAAAAGTGCCCCTTTTCCATAGTCCTACCACGTGCCTGTAAAATCTCTACTAATTGTTTGAATTAATTGCAAACTAAAATGATTAAAGATCCTTTTGTTTCGCATTTATGCCAAAGGGTTTTTCTTCTTGAATATAACTTTTTTATACAGTCTAACACATAACTGTCATGTTTGCACACTCCAATATGTTACATGGTTTTGTGCCACGCTCTTTATTTCCTAAGATGGGACCTGGAAGTTTCCTGGATTTTTCTTGAGTGTAAAAGTCTCAAAAGGAATGAGGTGTTCATAGAATGGTCTGGGTTGGAAGGGACCCTAATGATCATCTAGTTCCAACCCCCTGCCATGGGCAGGGTCATGTTCCACTAGACCAGGCTGCTCAGAGCCCCATCCAACCTGGCCTTGAACACTTCCAGGGATGGAGCATCCACAGGTTCTCTGGGCAACCTGTTCCAGTGCCTCACCACCCTCACAGTAAAGAATTTTTTCTTTTAAGAGTAATTTGGAAAACTAGAGATATTTACTGCTGAACGAATAGTTTCTAAAACACATCAGCATTTGCTGGCCAGCTGGAAGCCAAGTTTATTTGTTCATTATGTCAAAGTCTTTGCTGGTTAGAGCAGAACAACAGCTTATGGTGCTTCCTGAAAATAATTATTTGAGACCCTGAGTTTATTTATTTCTCTTTATTTCTTGGCCTTGTTTTTAATGGCTTCACAAAATTCTTTTAATTGTTGCTCTGCAACATTAAGGAATCACATAAGCATTCTTAATTATTAATTAATATCTGTTAGAATTTACTACTATCTTGGAAGATAACTGTTTTCTTCAATTAAGGGGCCAGTTGCACATGTGAAAAGCCTTGCTAGTTTAGACAATTAAGTACACAAGCACACTGTTTTCTTTGGCTTGCCTGAGTTACCTGAAGTACCTAAGTGGTGTCATTGTGACACCCTGATTTTTCTGAAATATTTTCAAGAGAATGTTGAGTATGGTGTGGGGTTTGCAGGAAATCTATGAAATGATGCAGCAATAGTATAATACCTTTCCAGAGAAAGGTATTATACATTAGTGATTGTTCTTTGAGAGTGATCAGTGCTTTATAAACAAAGCAAGCAGGATGTACTGTACTAAAAGTTAAATATGAGTTGTTGCTTGCTTTCAGAAAATGGTGGAAGGCAGAGGACTGCTAATGGTGTCTAATGGAGCAAACCTGATAATGTGATCTTGACACTTAACATATGAATTAGATTTTTTTTTTTAGTGGTGCATAAAAATCAGAACGAGACATTGTTGTATTTGGTGATGGAGATTTATGGTCCCAAAGAGTTTATCTTCTAATTAAATATTAAGTTACTGTGAGTTAACGTAACAAATTCTGAGAAACAAGATGAGAGAACAGAGTAAGGATGTGAGTAATGAGCTGAAGTGTTCGTACAGTCTACCTGCATAAACTACATGGTGATTGGAATTCTTTGGAAGTTTTTCATTTTCATACTCTCTCAGCAGGTTTTCTTGGTTGTGCTGCTAAAAATCTCTTGCTACAATGCTGCTGTCTTATTTTCTCTTGAATATAACAATGGGATAGCTATTGTCTCGATTATTTTCCTGCGAGAAACTATGTGGGGTTCCTTACGCAAGTAATGTGAGTGCTCAGTAAGACAGGACGTTGCCATTTCTGACCCTTAAAATAGTTGCCTGAAGTCAGGGAGAGTGGAAATGGAGTGGAAGAGGGGAGGAATTGCAGTAAACCTGAATATCAAATATGTTACATATAAATTAAAACACTGTAGATATTATTACTGTATTATTTTTGAACGGTGATGTACTCTGATGACCTGATGGTAAAGCTCATATTTTGTTAAATCTCTAATTTCAGGTGTTGTTTTTATTTTTTTTTTTTTACTGTACTATGTTTTTCTCTCTATCTTAGTAACATCTCTCAAATTCCATGCTAAAAGTAGCACTGTAGTGTTGCATATTTTCTTTCAATGACTACCCCTTAAATTTGATCAAAGCAAAGTGAGTGTTCTTATTGACCACGCAAAGAGGGTCATTCTTTATTCTTTCTGTCTCATGCATTGATTGTTCTATCAGGACCTATGCTGGTGATTATTAGCAACTGGGTAGATACCAACTACTATAGTTGGTTAGTGTGGGAAGTTCCACATCACATATTTAATAAATGTAGTGGTATGCAAATATTGATTTTAATGATAGCTATAGTTAACAATTCTCCTGCTGACATGTGAGTTAGAAAATAATTTAGTTTGTGTGTATTGCCTCTGAGGTCAAAGAGATGAAAAGGCAGGTTGATCCTTCCTCTCCTTCTGTGCTACCTTTTTCTTTGGGAAAAGCGGGATTTTACTTTAGTTTTTTTCCTTTGTTCTGTTTTTGACACAAAAATGCAGAATTATTTTTCTGTCTACCTACTACTTTAATAGGATGATTTGAGGGAATCCTTTACTCCTAAGAGTCTTTTTTCTTTGTCCTTTGGTGCTCTTTGCCCTTCTGAGTCTAGAAATGAAAACAAGACCAAATCCTGAATTGTTTTTTTTCCTCAGTGAACTATTATAATTTTTAAGTTTAGCTTTGTTTTGGTAAGAAATAAGTGGTTTCAGAGAGTAGTTATTGGAATATTGAAATAAGAAACATTTGATCTTATTTTAAAGTAACTGAAGGAACTGGAATTGTGGAATAGATGGGAATATAGCCTGATCAAGAAAATTTGTAAGAAAAAATATTTCAGTTTTTTGCTGTAAGTTTAAAAGAAATAATCGTGTCTTTATTGGGCTCATTTTGTAAATTAAGATCAATAAAATCCTTCCAACCAACAGCATGGAATCAATTGTAAAATAACATATAATTCATGCTCTATATTGTAAATTATAGTTTGTTTGACATTAATCACTGAGTTTTCCATGCATTGGGGTGCATTTTCTTGTAACGCATTTCCACATAATACTTGTGGATCCATTTCTAATGAGTTTGAGAGCGATCTGCTTTTCATGTCCACAATTGCCTACATTTGATCTTATGCAAATCATGCAATCAAGCAAATGGAAAGCAAGGCATTATTACTAGAGGACCTTGACAAACAGTGGCTTTGTAGTTTTAAGAACCTCCTCCCTCCTCCTTCATATTCATGTTTGTGTCTGTAGTTGTTTGAATCCAGTGATCCATTATGAAACACATTGAACTTTAAATAGGAAAATATCTGCCATATCAGATTGTGACAAATAATTGCATTGATTACAATGTAATATGATTTTATTGTTCAGTTTGTCAGTTTCTGGTTCTAACCTTTTAGAAATACTGCCTACACTTATTTGTTGGCTCATCCAAACCTTGCTGAAGTATGTGGAGAGATTTTAATGGTGGCAAAGCTCATGCTTTGAGTGGCATTGCTAAGACTCTAATTTCTTTGTTTTCTACTCCTGCTTCCACAAACGTAATGTTTCTTTTTAGCCTTTTCCCACCTAATCTTTGAGATTCCATTGAAACTTTCTATTTGGCATTTAGTAGACAAAATACTTCAGTGTTATTGAATCAAGATGAGGAATAACGATTTTCTTTGGTCTTGTTGACATGTTGCTTTTTTCCCATATTTTATATTTTGACTCTTTTTTTTTTTAGTCTCCTGTCTTTCCCTTCCCTCTCGGTGCATTTATCAGTCGATTCAAAAGGGTCTCACTGCTCATATGTGCTGTGTTTCCTTTTCTTGTTATTCTTGTTTTTTTTAAACTCTACATGTTTGCCTGTCTTGTCTTTTTTGCTTTTTCCATTCTAGGGACTGACAGATACACATAGTAACTTATAGTCGATTGTTTTCTTCAGGGAGGGAAATTAAAAATGTTTCCACATTTCATTCTCTTAATCCCTGATGAAGTTCTCCCCTCTTCAAATTACACTGGGCATTTCCAGAAACTCTTATGTCTTCAAGTAGTTCCATTAACTACAGTGTGCATCAAGCCACCTTTTTAAAAAACAGTAGTTCTAGATGTGGAATTTTCCTTAAAGGAGAGGAAAATAACCCTCACCAACAAGGAAAAGAGTTATCCACCACAAACAAATAGAAAAGGAGACATCCACTTTTTCTCTTTCCTTTCCCTTGTGTTCACTCTGCTAAGTGAAGCCCCTGGTATAGTTTCAGCTTAGAGAGAAGAATGCATATTCACTGTTTACAAGGTTAGCAATTAAATAGGTGCCATGAATTGGTTTCAACTGTTTGTTTTAGGATTGCTAAAAGTAAAATCCTTCTGGTCACTTGTTTGCACACCCACAACATGAAGTATCTGATACTTATGTCAGAGACTTTCAGCTCCATCTGTACTTTTTCTGGCTTCTCTGGTGGTAGCTGATGGTCGGAATAAAGGGTCCAGGAAGCTGTACACTAATGAAGGCAATACAGTCGGTGCAGTATGTGGAGTTTACTTTCCCTGCTTGCTGAGCCAGCTTGAGCACCTGCTCTGGAGTGTGCTTTCCCCCTCTCACGGACATAAGCACTGCTTAACCCTGGTAGAATCAGTCCCATTATGTTGATTAAACATGTCACTGTGTTACAGGCATTCAATTGATGATTTTTTTAGCTACAGCATTTTTTTTTAACTCACACTTAGCCATGTGCTCCATAGAATAATACCACTGAGTGATATGGTATTTTCAATAAAAATGCACAAATTCATTCTCTCCTCACACAGAATGGAGCAAATCAGAAGAAATTCTGTTGCAGCAGGGACTGGAGTCATAATGGGAGAGAAGTTGGGTCTACAACATCTCTGATGATGTGTTTGTCATCCAATTGCAGGTTTTGAATTTGTGCTCACAAATATTTTTATACAAAATTATAGTTTGCTACTACCTGGCTCTGAAAACACTACCATTTGTTATGTCTTGCAAAAACCCAGAATTTTTCTGGCATACTGAAAAATGTGTGTCTGTAGCATAAGCATTTTACTTGTATATCTTATACTGTTGCCAAAACCTCAGTTGTAAATTCCTTCTTAAAGGATTTGCTTATTAAAATATGCAATTTGTATTTTAATAAAAAAATGAAAAATACTTGAAAATTAGGTCTGTATTACTGTCATACAATAATTTTTCTGTCAAATGTTCCTTTCTTAGTATAGGGAAGTGTATATGATCCTAAAGATCTTTTAGAGTAGCAAAAATGTTACATTTTGTTCACCATTTTCTGCAGTAATTGAAACTCAGGATAGCTTCATAATAAATAAACGTTGAACAATTTTTTTGCTATAGCATTAGACAGATTGTCTTTACTGACATATATTTTACAATTGTTTGGTGTTTGTACAGCTGAAGACAAACAGGCAAAGAGAGAACAGACCAGTATGAGTGGTGGCAACAAGGATCTTCCTTTGTGTTCATGCTTATAGTGAAATTTGTGTGGCATGAATCATTGTATGTATCGATGCTTGACATTCATGTATCATACAGCACATTTAAAAAAAAATATAATCCAGCTGTGTTAATGAATCTGCACTTGTTTTTCTCATTAATTTGATTTGATTTAATCAGCTCAAAGGTGTTCATTTGCCACTCTAGCGAATTGATGTAGTTTGTAGCATCTAAGAAGCTAACATGTTTGGGGGTTTTTTTGTTTGGGTGATATACATTCTAGTGTAAATGGTGTACAATGGAGTCACCTCAACCAAAGCACACCCCACAGATCTATTAGGAGTCAAAATTTGCATTTATTTGCTATTAAAGAACCAGTACCTATTCACTCCTCTGGGACAAACCTGAAGCATTTGAGATACAGGTTGCCCTTCCTCTTGATTTTCTGAATTCACTACTGCTGATGCCTAAAATCTATGTGACACACACTACTGTCTGAAAAAGAGAAAAACAAGGTAAAATTAGTATACAAAGTAAATTCATATTATTTTTTGTCCTAGATTTAGCAGTTTTTACGCCATACCAGTTTCTGCTCGCTGCCTGCACGCTTGCTGGCTGTACAAACAGTTCCCAGGTCACCTTGTTTACAGCACAGCTGCCACCATCTCATGTAAATGCCCCGGTCCTGACGGCTTTGGATTCTAGAACGATATACGTACAGTAAGTAAGGATTTCTTCTTTCCTGACAACACAATAGTGCATCAGTTTATTCAAGAATTCCAGTGAGTTCAATCAGGGGAAGAGTTTGTGACATAAAATTAAATTTATTATGATTAAATGCATAGAAGTGATTAGTTTAGTGGTTCTGTGAACCTTCTGATTATCACTTGCCAACTTAATTTCCATTTTGTCTTTACGCAATCAGTATAACCTACATATGGGCAGAGACTCTGCAAACTTCAGTGCAGGAAGTGTTCTGGTGATATGCCCGTTTGTAGCCCTTGCTTTGTGTGTTACTGTAATCATTTATCTATTGAGTGCAAATACAGCATTAAAGGTATGGCTTAGATTTATTTTTATGGTTGAGGGATTTATTTTGAGAATTTGAAAACACAGCCATGCAAAGTCACCTAAACAAAGCCTTACATTTTTCAGTATGGTCTAAATCTTTATTTGGACTGGTCTTAATCACATTTTGCTTTTATTTGCAGATGGAAAGAACCAGTAGAAGTAAATGGAATCCTAGATCGCTATATAATTTATATTGCCAACAATGAGCAGAATTTTACAAAGTGGAATGTAATCTATAACAGCACAGAACCTTTTCTGGATTTTACTATTCCGCAGCTTTCCCCGGGTACTGAATACCTCATAAAACTAGCTGTAAGTTTTAAAGATGTGTAGTAGAGGTATAAAATGGTGAAAATGATTGTGATTTTGTTAGCATCTTAATATTTAATGGTTCATGTGTCCACTTTGTTTAACCTCTTCTTTCTGAAGCCAAGGTAGATGAGCCATCCTGAACAAAAGTAGGTTTTTTGTTTCAAAACAGGCCCTCAAAACTATGCATGTAATTTTAATACAGGTTTTCTTCAAGGAGAAGTTAGATGATAACTAATAAATAATTGACTAGAAATATATAAAATGCTTTAAAAATGTCGCCTGGACCCAACTTACAAGAAAACATTGAATGTATTTAAAAATATTAACCTTTCATATTTTGTGCAATGTTATTTTGTTCTTCATAAAATCTGTATGTAGAAGGAAATAGCAGAGAGGAAGTGTGAAGTAGCGTTTTGTTTATTCAAAACATTTTAAGAGACATTAGTGTTTTCTTTGCGTTTCATTATCATTGGTTTTATTTTGTGATGAAATAGAACAGCTTCAGCTCAATAGCAAACCTGAAAATATGTGAATAAAAGCAGGGGATTGTCTCTTGTTTAGGCACACTGTTCATTTTATAACAATACCTATATAAGAATATTTGCTTTGATAAATGCCATAGAAAAATATTCTGCTCTTGATTATGAATAAATTTACATTTATGTAGACTGGATATGCATTCATTTTTTCTTAACATGCTCTTGAATGTTCTAAATATTATACCACAAAAAATAAACTACCTTCAGGTAATGATAAGGATCTGACTTGAACCTGAAAAAACAAGAATATTCAGTCTAATTAAAGCTTAGATTCATGCTGAAATTAATTCATTTGTGCCTAGATATTTCAGCATAGCAAATTGTAGAGCATATAAAATAGCACCATGTCCAAAACTAAGGCAGTACTTCAACAAGCATTTTATGCCTTTATAAAAAAGGAGAATTATCAAAAGAATTTGTGCTGTCCTTCACTGTACCACAGCTCTTCTCTGCTAGTGCCCAACTTCTGTGCATGGGGGCACAAGGAGAGAGGCTCATGGAAGAATTAACAGCTATAATCTGGAGAGCAACTGGAACTGCTTCTTTTGGTGCCTCTGCCTTGGGATATGGGAAGAAGTGTTGTGTGGACATTGTTTTTGCTTCATCAATGTGCATAGCTTTCCTAAAAGTTACTGAATAAATTTTTAGGAATCTTTGATCTCTATATTTTATTTCTCTTTTCTTCTTTTTTTTTGCCCTTAGTATTTGCATTTAATCAGTTGTAACCAGAAAGTAAGAAAAGATAATTTCTTCTAGTGACAAAGATAACCAGGTTTACTTGGATAAAATGCAATGACCTCTGATAGGCGGGTTAAAAGATCTAAATGTCCTTGCAGGTTTGAAAATGATGAGGCCAAAAGCGCATGAAAAGGCCAATATCTTTGTGATGTGATAGCTTTTTTAAAACATTTGGATCTATTGTATATAGAACTTGTTAGACTAGTTTGAGAAAAATGTAATATTACAGTTTTGCAAGTTATGAAGCTTAAACATGGCCAAATGTTACTTGTATACTTTATGAAAGGAAAAAAAACAAGCAAAAAACCACCATCAAAAGCCAAACACCTAAAATCCAAATCAAGCATACATAGCTGAAAAAAATTTGAAATATTTAGTGTTTCATATATAACTTAACTGAAATTCAATAAAACTTTTAAAGTAAAAAAGAAAAATTAGCAACAGTCAGCAATGGCTACTTAACTAAATGATTCCTTTTTTTTGTTAGCACAAAATATTTCTATCAGCTAGAATCCTTTACTTGTTTCATAGGTAATATTAATTTTGTTTTGCATCCATTCAAAAATTGGTTTTAGTTTATGTGGGAAATTGAATTATCAAAAGTTGCATATTGAACGCGGGAATCAGGAACCTCATCAGCACCTCACAGGCTGCTGGCTTTAACTTCTGTATGACAGGTTAATATAAGTTCATTAAATAAAGTTAACAAAATGTTTGTCTTTGTATGCTGTTACCAGCTTTCAGAATTGATTACTGCCATTTATTATTTAGCAATTGTATTCATAAATGAGTGCAACAGCTTTTGTAAGCAAATCTAATGCTTCTTTCCAAAAGTCAGCCAAGAAGACTTAAGGTCATGTCTTCATGGACTAGTGTGAAGGAACTTGTTTTTGTTGGATGGGTGTGAGCCAAGCCAGTCTGAAAGCAAATGGAAAGCTGAAAGGCTGCCTTTAGTAGCCAAGGTGTCACATGCATTTGTATGACTTGAGTGCTTTAGTGATGACCCTGTTAAGCTGATATCTCCTCAGGACTGTGTTGTGTGGGTAAGCTAGCTCAGGTGCCACGTGGAGCATCGTTATATGATGTCATTTTAGGTGGTTTGTTTGTCCTTTGCCTGCCTAGTTGCTTTGGTATTTTGGCAAATTTTACCTGAAATCTGTTTCTCAGTGGAGTTCAGAATGACACAATGGGACTTGATCTAGGTGTAGAATTTCGTGGCTTTGAGCATCACTGGATGTGATTGCCAGAGTCCCAATGATGTCCAGTCCTTTTGGATACACTGATCCAAAATCCACCTGTTTACAAAGCAGAAGAACCATAAACTTCATGTCCCAGCAAATTTCAGGATACAAAAATTGAGCTCCATGACACTCAAGAAATAAATGAATGGGAAGGCTGCTGTTACCAAACCCTTAAAAGAAAAAACCCTCCACTGCTGAAGTAGACCTGGTGGAACTTAGCAAGGCAGTAAGGAACGTACAAGGAAGAGGCCTTCCAGAACTGGTCTTTTTGGCTTCTTCATAAGCCAGTAGAAGGGAAATAATTCAAAGATTACTCTGCCTTTACTGGAAGAATAATTTTATTAAATATTTCCTTATCAAAATGCTAATAGTTACCTCAGCATCCCTCTAAGCTGACTCTATTTTTTGGGTTTTGTGGTTTTGTGATTTTTTGTTGTTGTTTTTGTTTGTTTGTTTGTTTTTTTAAAAAACTATCATCTTTAAAATAAAGACCATTTTTTTGATATTCCCCAAACCGAGGTTTCCTTCTTTCGTCTTTATTTGGTAGTTCAGACTGAACACAGGGAGTCATTCCTTAGTTGTGTTGTGAGTGCAATTTCCAGTGAAATCCAAATAAACTTTGTGTACAAAATAGTTCCTCATTTACAAACAGTACTTATTTTTACCCATGGTGTCAGTATAAACTCTTGGAGGAGGTAGGAAATATGTTGACTGCTGTCTGATTTGAAACACAATGGGAAATGGGAAGTTGAAGGCAGTCCTTTCAAATAAAATATACTAGATTAAGAGAAACATTTTTTTCTGGAGATCTGGTCAGCAAGGTTATTTTTCCTTTGTGTGCTGATGATCCACAGCGGGCTACTTGTCCACTTCAGCACATGAGCAACTCTGGAAAACACAGGTGGCCCCATAAATGTTATTTATGTCTGAATATGTCTCTATGTCTGAATCTGAATCTTTGTCAAATTCAAGTTTTGATTTATTTTACTGTTAAATAGTAAAACCAAAATAAATAGCAAACTAACACAAAAATCTTTAAATCCAGTACAGAGTGTATATTTTTGTATTTTTTTGACTTCTCTAAGAACTTCTGTCTCTTGTTATTGCTAGTGCAAGCAACTGGCAAACCAGCACATGTAAAGACCATAGCTGTGTGCAAGTAAAACTTTAAAAGCTTTATGGGGTGATATGCACATGTCCTTGCATATTGTATTATTTCATAATCGAGTGAAATACAAAAATAATGTGGTTAATATTTTGTTCTCTGGTAACTGAAATACAAATTATTTTACTTTATTTTCCATAAACATGTAATAATAACTGGTACATACTGGTTTATAATAGAGTGTTTTTCACTATTTTAATCTTCATCTGCTATTGTGAAGTGCAGCACTCTCTGAATGGCCTTGCAATTTTTAAGTGCCTTGCAAGTTGGTCAGTATATTCTGTGTCTGGAACTCGTGAGAGCTTTTCAGTCATTTACTGGAGAGTTTTGTACTGTAAATAATATATATTGCCACTAACTGTGGCTGCAAAAGCAGTGGAAATCCAATTATTTATGAGTCACATTTAAATGGAAAATGCTGCAAGTCAAATAGTACAATATTTAAGCTATATTATACCTAAAACCAAAGTATTGTGAGTTATATTACATCTTCGTGTTATTTAAAAGAAGAAAAAAAATCTATGCTAAGAAAAGTATCTTTTATGAAAATGATAGACTTACTAAGTTTAGATATGTAAGAGCAATAAAACTTTAGCAACAGAAAAATTGCTAAAATTATTGATACTACACTGGAGTATGTTTATTTGTTTTGATTAATATTTCAAGGCTTGCACGGGAGGTGGATGTTCCATAAGCGATGCTAGCACAGCTATAACAGATGAGAGTACACCAGAAGGTGTTCCTGCTCCAAAAGCCCAGTCATATTCATCTGACTCCTTTAACATCTCATGGACTAAGCCTGAGTATCCGAATGGTAAGTGAACTCTTTTAGCCTCAAGTTAAAAAGATGATTAGTAAAGGTAAATTAATATTCTAAATGGCAGCTTATATGTGGTGCTTAATTTTTAATGATCATTTTAGCACATAAAATACCTGAGATAGTATCATTGTCTGCAGCTGGGAGATTGTGGTTTTCAGCCTATCGTGCTGTTTCAGTGGCTCAAAAGTGCTCCCTTTTGATAGTTCTTGTGTACTGCATCTCATTGTTTAATGTTTTCCAGGACAACTGAGCTGAGGAATAGGCATTCCTGGAGAATATCAGTCTAGGATGTTAATTTCACCCTCCAATAAAACATTAATTTCTTTTACATTAATTGATTAATTTATTTTATGTTAATTGATATGTAATAATAATTAGATTTGTGTTCTGTGTAGTCATCATTTCCATGGCTGTGAAAGTTAAACAATATGCTTTCTTTTGTTTAGAAATGTTTTCCATTATGAAATATCCATCCGTAAAACTTTTGGACAAATTTTACATTTCTAATGAGATTGCACAGTATCGTTCACCTTGGAATTCACTCTGATTTTATTATCATGCGTGTAACAGTTTAAATCACTGCAGACAATGCAATGTAGAAATCACTAAATTTTAAGTATTAGAAATACTTTTCTTCATTGGCTTATCATATTGATATATATTGTTTCTCCCAATGGTTTTACATGAATTTCATTTTTGTCCTGCAAGTTTTTTCCTGCTTTCAATTTTGCTAGAGCACATCCTACTTGTAAAATTTCCCTTAACACACTCTAAATGATTTCCACAAAACTGGTGATTGTAAAGCTACACATATATAATATTCTGTGAGCTCTTACAATAATTTTAGAAAAAAAAAATCACAGTATGTAATGTGTTAAATAATGTATTTGATAATTTATGGTTCTTTCATTGGAAGTTGTTGTGGAAGATTTTGCCTCCTAGCCCCTTAGAAACTCCCTAACCCTGTTTCTAAAATCCCATCAGCATATGTGGCAAAGGCAAAGAGGCAGGAGAATGGGGAGGGGTACTGGATGGGAAGGGAGGAAATAGGGTAGGAAGGTCATGTATGTGACTTAGTGGATAAAGTCTAAATAATTTTCACTAAAATAGGCATATTTTGTAGTTCATCTCAGGACCTGATCCTGTTATCCTTACATTGCGGGAAAAAAATCCAAATAGTTAGAGAATGGTTTAACTAATCAAATAAGTATAAATATATATCTATATATACGCATATCAACAGCACAAGATAAAGACCTATAGTTTAATAATTAAATTTCCACCAACTTCTTTAAAACAACTAAAAGTTGGGATCCATGACTAAATTTGGATGTTGTATCTTGTTAATACACCATTTGCTATGTACATCTTGGCTCTTCTTTTAAATATGGTGAACAGCTTGTTTGGAAACAACTGAGTGTGTTAGAGCACCCTCAGCAAGTTTGCAGACCTCACCAAGTTGGGCAGGAGTGTTGGTCTGCTGAAGGGTAGGAAGGCCCTGCAGAGGGATCTGGACAGACTGGATTGATGGGCCGAGGCCAGTGGTGTGAGGTTCGACAGGACCAAGTGCCTGGTCTTGCATTTGGGTCACAACAATCCCATGCAGCGCTACAGGTTTGGGGCAATGTTGCTGGAAAGCTGCCCAGAGAAAAAGGACCTGATTGACACCTGAACATGAGCCAGCTGTGTGCCCAGGTGGCCAAGAAGACCAATGGCATCCTGGTCTATATCAGAAATAATGTGGCCAGCAGGACTAGGGAAGGGATTATCCTCCTGTACTTGGCACTGGTGAGGCTGCACCTCAAATCCTGTGATTAGTTCTGTGCCCCTCATTACAAGAAAGAAGTTGAGATGCTGGAGCATGTCCAGAGAAGGGCAGCAGAGCTAGTGAGGGTGCTGAAGCACAGGCCTTATGATGAGCACCTAAGGAAGCTGGGAGTGTTTAACCTGGAGAAAAGAATGCTCAGAGGGAGCATTCTTATTGCTCTCTACAACTGCCTGAAAGGAAGTTGGAGCGAGGTGGGAATTGGTCTCTTCTCCCAGATAACAAGTGATAGGACAAGAAGGAATGGCCTCAAGTTGTACCAGGGAGGTTTAGATTGGATATTAGGAAAAATATCTTAACAGAAAAGGTTGTCAAGCATTGGAACAGACTGCCCAGGGAAGTAGTTGAGGCGCTGTCCCTGAAGGTATTTAAAAGATGTATAGATGTGGCACTTTGGGACATGGTTTAGTGGAGAGCTTGGCAGTGCTGGGTTAACAGTAGGACTCCATGATTTTAGTTTTTTCCAACCTAAGTGATTCTCTGGTTCTATGATATATGTATTAGTGTACATTCCCATTCTCCAGTTTTCTATTTCCATCCTTTTCCTCATTTTATAAGAAGAATTAAAATCCAGCCAACAATAAGCAAGCTCTAAAACTTTTCACTGAGCAAATGTTTGATCAGGAAAACTTGCACTCTTCTGTGACTTTGTTTTGTTCATTCTCAGCACATCTTTTGGGCTGCCTAGTCGTCACGTCATTTATAATCACTCTCTGTGTCAGTGTTTTAAAACTGTGTAAGGGTCTGAAAACTACCGTAGTTGAGAAGACTGAAATATGAGAAAGACCAGTGGAAGGCACTTTCCCTTAAATTTTCTTACTTCAGCCTTCTACTGGTGCATTCTTATAGTCAGAAGTTCTAGATCTCTGGGGCCATTCCTTTCTCTCTCTCCCTTCCTTTCTTCTGCTACTGCATGACAGATGTTACTGTTTATTTCTGTGGGCTGAGAAAGCTTATCAGCTTCGAATGGGTGTGTAGGCTGACTGGGGCTTGGACAGTACAAACTTTACTAGGCTCTCACGATATATGTGGAGTCCAGCTGCTTGCCATGATTTAGAAAAACTTAAGGAGAATTAGTATGCTACCCTTGAGGCCAAAGGTGGCAAGTAGGATTAAAGGCTATATGTCTTCTTCATAAAGATAGCACAAAGAGGGGAGTCAAGCTTTGAATCAATACTGAGTTACAGTGGGGATACCACAGAGGTACATATGACACCTACATTAATACCAAATGATCTCATTCTGATTCATGCTGTTACCATAAGTATCAAAGGAATTAATAATGGTTATAATGATTTGTCAGGCATTGATCTATACCCTCTTATGATCAGTGATAGGACCTGAGGGAATGGCATGGAGTTTAGGGGAGGTTTAGGTTGGATATTAGGAAAAGGTTCCTCACCCAGAAGGTGGTTGGACCCTGAAACAGGGTCTGCAGGGAAGTTGTCACTGCACCAAGCCTGGGAGAGTTCAAGAAGTGTTTGGACAATGCTCTCATGCACTTAGAATGATTTTTGGGGTTGTCCTGTGCAGGGCCAGGGTTTGGACTTCAATGATCCTTGTGGGTCCCTTCTAAGTCAGTTCTATTCTATGATTCTATGATACTTTAAAAGGGTTGGTTCTACTGGTATAGGTGCTTAGAGTATCTCAGTGTTTGGAGTTTTTCCTGTGTGAAAGACATCCTTAATGGCAGCATTCACATGTTTACTCTGAGATAAATAAAATATTTTTAAGTGTATCTATATAAAATTAGTTTATTTAATGTAGGGCAAATTATCAACCATTAATGCTCTTGCTTTACAAGCAACTAGACATAGAACCACAGCGGATTTTTCCTTTAGGAAGCCTGTCAAATGTGGTAGGATTGATAGTGTGAGATTTACCAGGACTTCCTCCCACACGTCTCTGCTGTCTGTTTAGCCTCTTACTTTTCTAGAAGAGAAAAGAATTGAGAAGTCTGTGAATCACTTCACCATACTCAGCTCTGCATTGGTTTAGCGTATAAATCTTTTGAAGTAGAACTCTTCAGAGCTCAGCTGAAATACTTGTGTGTACACTTTTATTTACGACACATTTCTCCATTTAGTAGAGAGGAAAATCTTTTCTCAATTTCAAACCAGATCTTCCTCAATGTAGATTCAAAAAAAATCAGTTTTAATGGAAGAAACAGTGAGCTGAGCTATATTTTTACAATATGAAATTGTTTTTATAATGTAAAGATTAGAAGGCATCCTCTGAACTAAACTCCCTTCAAATGACTCCTATAAGTTTGCATTTATTCGCTTTAGGATTTCACATTGATATAGCTTTTAAAAAGGGAGAATATGCATAAATGAGAAAGATGGAAGAATAGGTCTGAGAAAAAGGACTCCTTTGCAAGTGCAACTTCCAAAGTCTAAATCCATAAAATTCTGTCTTTAGTTCATTAAATTCAAAACACTATATGTATGGTCTGTACAGGATTCATGCAATCTATCCTAATATGCACCTTTGGAAGAACAGAATTTTAGAATTCCTTATAAATTAGGTAAACAAATCACCTTCAGTTTTTGTGTTGGTATTAGCCAATTATACAGGAAGGACCATTCTTTCCTGTCTAAAAGTCTTGCCAATGTTTGTTTTCAGTTTGCAAATATGTTTTCTGAAATAACTATCATCAAGAATGAGCACCAGTAAGATATTTTATGTGACAAAATTATTCGTTGCTGATTTATTGTAGTTATACCACTGCCTTGAGTTGTCCTTCCACATTTCAATTATATTGTAGATTTTTTTCTAAATCTAAAGCTGTTAAGATGTGGGATAGTTGTCTGTCTTTCTTGTTTCAGTAGCCATATGCATATGAAGAAGTTTCAATAGCCACATGCAGAGGTTGTGAACCAGAATTGCCTCAGTTTTCCTGATTCTGGGGTGATTTGGCTGCTGTTCAGAAACAAGTTTGTTAAAGGGTAATCTTTGGAATAGT
Organism: Lepidothrix coronata; assembly: GCF_001604755.1. Classification (NCBI taxonomy): domain Eukaryota; kingdom Metazoa; phylum Chordata; class Aves; order Passeriformes; family Pipridae; genus Lepidothrix; species Lepidothrix coronata. The sequence goes on from NW_016690218.1 coordinate 5,718,424, forward strand.
GTAATTGTTTTAAAAGATGCAATCCACTTGTGAGGTTTTCAACAGTTAAAGATGGAAGTGTTTCTTCTGAGTTTTGTGTGCAGAGTCACACTCAAAACGTTATGTGCTCAACTGTAAACAGTTTGAAATGCTGCAACTACTAGCACCTTGATGTCTATAGCATTAGTTTTCTTCTAAATTCTGTAGCGTTTTAGATATTGAATGCTATCACATTGTTTTATAGGTATTATTACTAGCTATGGATTGTATATGGATGGTGTTCTGCTGCAAAATTCATCACAGCTAAGTTGTTATGCTTATGGACTTGCTCCTTGGAGCCTGCATTCCTTCAGAGTCCAGGCATGTACTGCGAAAGGTTGTGCTTTGGGTCCATTGGTGAGTATCTTAATTTACATTCTGGGAGTGTAATAAATGTCAGATGACAGTGAATATCAGAATAAATGGTGATGATTCACTCTGGGCAGTACTAACCCATCTGGCAAAATGTGACATTTAAAAAAAATCCTGTTTAAGTGCTGCTAAAGATTCGATAGGTCATTGTTAGGCACCATTCCAAAGTAGAACATAGGTACTGTGAAGAAAGACAAAAACTGAGGCTGAAACACACATTATTGAAATTAAATAGAGTTAATATGTTTGAAAGGTGCAGATGTGCTTTAACCAGATTTATAAGGATGTATATAAAGAAAGAGTTACTGTTCCAGTAATGAGCAAATTTCTAGCTGCCTGACTGAAAGGACTAAAGTTAATTTGAGAATCACAGAAGCCAGAAGTGGCAACAGGAGCACGGAAAATATGGTCATTCATAAATCTTTTGAATGCAAGTATGTGATCAAAATATTATACTGGATATATTTTAACAGTCTTGTACAACACCACATTTTTTCAGGATTTGAGAATACAGGAATATTAAATTTGACATGTGAAAAACAGGCCTTCTGAGGCTTTTTTATTTTATTAAAGGTTTTTAGACATATAGCTGAACTGATGAATCTAGTATGATTTTGTAGTTCTGTAGCTGATGAATAACTGGAATAGTATCTATTATGCTTGGTTTTGTTTTCAGACACAACTGAGAAAGAAGCCTGTGTTTATTCTGGGGTAACAATTTCTTTAATTAAGCTGTAATTGTGCACTTTTAAATTTAATAAAAAGAAAAGGAAGAAGAAAAGAGAAAGACTTGGGATTTTTTGTGGTTTTCATTTTTTTCCATCACAATTTATAATATCACTATTTTGTATCTGTGAAGAACTTCTAGGTTTTATTTTTACTATATAATTTGTTAGTCTCATTTCCAATATTATTTACAAGATTGCTTTCTTTCAAATGCTGGTAATGTTTTCTATCTGTAGAAGACAACTAGACTTTATAACCATTAAACATTTTATAGCTTGCTCTACTTCGAAGGATATTTACTCTTAAAAGCTTGAATGGCTTTTTGCCAGTTTTTCTTGTACATTTTTTACAACTTCACATATACCCCAAAAGCAAACCTTGTTTTAAGGTATTTGATGTGCAATAACCTAATCCATTGTCTTAGTAGTGATGTTTAAGACAAGTAATTACCAAACTTTGCATACAGATGAAATATGTGTGTTTTCAGCACTACTGTCCTATCAAATAGGCATCAAAAAGGCAGAACAGAATAGCAGTAGTTGGGGTTTTAAAACATATTTTTACTAGCCTTTTTTCACATCTCTGCTGAACTACAGACTCATAACTTGACTTTTGAAACAATTCAAAGTAGGGGTTGCTGTAGCTGATACTCATCTGCATCCCATGATCAGTACGCAAACTGTTTTCCAAAGCCAGTGATCCATCTCTAATCACAGGAATTGAAGTGCAACATCTTTATTTAGGCTCACCTAAGTGCTGCCTAAGTGCTGCTGGATCTTTATTTGATTTTTTTTAAAGATTTTCATATCAATTACAGAGTAAATCCAACACTTAAAACAAAAAAGGAAAAAAAAAAGAAGAGAAACCTAATGTTTTGCCTCTGCTCTCTAAATAGTATGGGAAACATCTCCCAGCAGTAAATTGATATGCTTCCAGCTATTTTTGCTGCTGATCTTGTGCTTTAATGTGCCCTAATCGATCAATGAACATTATGTGACTATGCTAAATATAGGATTTCTCCAGTTTATATTTCTGAAGATGGCTCTGAAAATCTTAATCAGTTCTGAGATTAATAACATTACCTGTTATTCTGTTTCAATAACTCTTTTCTTTTGGATTAGATAGTTCTTGTTTAACTTTTTTTTTCTGTGAGTATGGTTTATTTTCAAGTGAGATGCAAATTGTTAACATATAAATTAAGAAAAGCTAAATTTTAATATCTTTCTACTAAAGCCAGGATATTGCTTTTGTGTCTGTTCTAGCTGGGGTTTTTTGCCTGAAAAGAAAAATAACCTGTATTGTAAAGAAATACTGTAACGTCTAACAGATACTTTAGAGAAATTCAGGAGAAGTGAAATTCTGCTGGTTTTGAAATATGTTAGCTCTTGTAAATCGCTTGTAAATAAACAGAAATGATCCCCACTGAATAATTCTCATCTCAACCCACTGCAATTAAACTTAGATTTCAGGTTTTTATCTTATGCATATTCTAGTACTTTTTAAAAAAACTTAGATGGATGACAATATTTGCCCTATATTCCTATCCTATGGTTTGGTGTCACGTATACAGTAGCTCAGGCTTTGTTTATTAAGTTATTGATACACACATCTGAAAATATCACAGAATTTAGTATAAATTAATGTTTAGAAAAATAAATATGAAACAGGTTTTCTGTGCCATATGTTTGTATAGCAGGTCATAAAGAAAAAACTGAAGACATAATACAGCTGTTGTGGCTGTTTAGGTTGGGATACAGATTGCTACAAATTCATATTGTTTTAAGATTTTCTTTAGTCTTCTTCAGTAGAAAAAAATTGTTGTTCTCTTCTTCATGTTTCTGATGTTTCTGATTGAAGTACCTGCATTTAGCAGCACTTTATAGGAAACTATTTTAGTTTAGAAAGCACAGTTTAGTCAAATTCTTCCATGTTTTTGACTGAAATATCTAAATAATCAAATGGCACTAATCCAATAAACCTGTGGAGTATTTGTTTATCTTTAGGCATGTATTTGATGCTGTTGACTTTACTGCAACTTATCACCTATTTTAAGTATAACAGAGTGTATGAATATAGAAGCACATATAGAGATATTGATGCACATCGAAGA